>NW_028124693.1:0-82865 GCF_965194825.1 Balaenoptera physalus
TGTCGCCACCGTCTAGTGGAGAGAAGACGGGCGTGGCGGTAGAGGTGCCGGAAGAAGACGCATTTGGGATGTGGTTTGCAGTAGACAGATCTTAAGCACAGGAACTTGTCGGCGGGTTGGATGAGGGGCCGTGGAAAAGAGAGGGGACAAGGAGAGCTTTCTTCTCTCTGGCTTTAAACCTTTTAAAAAAAATTTTTTTTTAAATTTATCGTTATTTTTTTGGCTGCATTGGGTTTTTGTTGCGGTGCACGGGCTTCTCATTGCAATGGCTTCTCTTGTTGTGGATCACGGGCTCTAGGCGCACGGGCTTCAGTAGTTGTGGCACGTGGGCTCAGGAGTTGTGGCTCGTGCGCTCTAGAGCCCAGGCTCAGCAGTTGTGGCGCACGGGCTTAGTTGCTCCGCGGCACGTGGGATCTTCCCGGACCAGGGCTCGAACCCGTGTCCCCTGCATTGACAGGTGGATTCTTAACCACTGTGCCACCAGGGAAGTCCTCTCTGGCTTTAAAGGTGGATGATTTAGATTGCTGTGTCTTTTAAACCCTAACTCCCCATCCTTCCCTCCCCCAGCCCCTGGCACCCACCCTTCTGCTTTCTGTCTCTGTGACTGTGATACCCTAGGGACCTCACATAAGTGGAATCATACAGAATTTGTCCTTTTGTGTCTGGCTGATTTCACGTAACACGATGTCTTCAGGGTTCATCCGGGCTATGGCACGTGGCAGTGTTTCCCTCCTTTTCAAGGCTGACTAATGGTCCTTTGTACGTATACATCACATTTGGTTTATCCACTCCTCAGCTGCATCCACCTTTTGGCTCTTATGAATGATGCTGCTATGAACACAGGTGTACAGACATCTGTTCCAGTCCTTTTTTTGGTTCCTTTTGGGTGTATACCCAGAACTGGAATTGCTTTTGGGTGTATACCCAGAACTGGAATTGCTTTTGGGTGTATACCCAGAACTGGAATTGCTGGATCACATGGTACTTGTAAGTACTTGTGAGTTTAATTTTTTAAGGAACCATCATACTATTTTAATTAATTAATTTATTTTTGTTTTTAATGTTCTATCTCCCGACTTCTTGGTACTCCTGTACCTTGGACCTTACTTTACGTGTGCTAAGTGCTCAACAAATATTATTTTTCTTTTTGGTTATTTTCTTTTTTTCTCTCTTTTTTTATTGAAGTGTAGTTGACTTATTATATTAGTTTCAGGTGTACAACATAGTAATTCGATACTTTCATAGATTATACTCCATACGATGTTATTATAAAATATTGACTCTATTCCCCATGCTGTACATTACATCTTTGTAACTTATTTATTTTATACCTAGGAGTTTGTACCTCTTAATCCCCTTCACCTACCTTGCCCGTCTCTCTACACCCTAGTTCATTCTCTTGTATCTGTGAGTCTGTTTCTGTTTTAATTATTCATTTTATTTTTTAGATTCCACATATATCAACAACTATCATTAATAATGCTTATAAATATAGCTGACATGTACCCAGAATTGTACAAGGTATAAGGCATTTTCACTTAAATGACTTCATTTGATAATGTGATATTGTTAATCAGCTTTCCTGTCTCCTATGTCACAAGCACTGTGCCCAGCGATTGGCCTGGATTATCGCCCTTCATTCTCACAGCTAGTCTGTGAGGGAGGTGATGTTACTCTTACATCTGGGGAAACTGAGGCACAGAGAGATTAAGGTAACTTGCCCAGAGTCACACAGCTAGTGAGTGGCAAAGTGGCAGAGCTAGTGTTCTAACCCAGGTGGCCTGACCCCACAGCCCATGGGTTTAATCAGTCTTCTGAAAGCTTCGCCCAGGCCATGCATGCTACCTTCCAAGAATGCATGTTGAGTCCTCAAGCTGAAATTTCAAAAGATCATCATACATATTGTTAATTATGAAACAAACATATCCATACGCTATTGCACCATTTGGGTTGAGACAATGCATCGCTATGTATTATTTTTCATTTTTGCATTGTTAGAACGTATTTTCACTAGCAATTCCTAGGAATGCTGACTAATTTTTTCTTTTCCATCAGAAGTCACTTACTATATATAGACTAATACTGTGATATCCTGAAAAGCTTCGTATGACTGAAAGGGGTGGAAAGTTCAGTTTGTCAATTCCATTTATATTTTGAGACTGTTTATGCAAACTGAAAGGGAGAGTGGAACAGAAATCTGGGTAGTTCATCTGGTTCCCTTTTCCTTCAGGAGCAAAGCCCTCACCTGTCTCAGACATACGACTTGGGGCCGTTTGCTAAACTTTGCTCTGCACGCTTCTGGTTTTGCCGGCAGTGCAGTCCAGCTCCTCCCTGGGCACGTTTGTTTCTTTACTGATTCATCTAAGTGGATCTTCTCCCCCATCGCCTTTCTCTTCTTTTTAGCAGAGAGTTAGGGGCTGAAGGTAGCAAGCAGACTGAGGATAATGAGAAAGCCAGGGACTCATCTGGTCCTAGAACCCTGCAGGGATCTCTGGGTTCAGCCCCTCCAGGGAGTAAGAGCTGACGTTCAGGGCCGCTCCCAAGGGCCCTGAGATGCAATCTGGAGGTCACGGCCGTCTGTGGCTCCCCGCTCTGAACCCAACCAACGCGTGCCCTCCTCGCACGTTGCCACTGTTTGTTTCACGCTATTGACACAGAGGATGAGCTGCCTTGTCACATCCCTGCGCAGCCCCTGCCATCCTCCCCACTGCAGGGCAAATATTTACCAGCTCCGAGATGTCCAGGGGCACAGAACGAAGGAGGCAAAGTCAACGAACGTGCGCTCCAGTGCTCTGAGGCCCAGACACCCGGGCTGAACTCACTGGGACTCCACATTTATTCAAATCAGCATCGAAATACTGTTGTCATGTGAACCCCCCCCAGGTAGCGTCTTGAAAATAATCTTGGCCTCAGGTACAAGTTTGTAGACTCTGTGAGTTTCCTCATTGTCAGCATCAAGGCCTAGGAATGAGAAGAGGAGGAAAAAGAGGAAGAGAGGAGATGAAGGACAGAGAGAGAAAAGGAAGGAAGGTCCTTGCAGTCTGTGTGATGGTCACACTTCCTTCCCTAATGTTCCCGGCCCCTGGCCGTGGCCTGCTTTCCGGATGCAAACTGAACTGTGGGTAGAGCAGGGCCCGTGGAGAGAATCTGACACCTAACCAAGTGAATTCTTAGACTGTTTTTGGAAGCATACGCATACCTTTCAATAAGGATCTTGAACCCAGATAAAGCCCAGAGCTGGAAAAGAGGTAAGATCAACAGTTAGGAGCAAATTACACGTGTATTGAACCGAGCTTTATAGTTGTCCTTGATTTTTAATCCTCATCGTAATCATGAAAGGATGGTGTGGTGATCCCCACTGGGTGAGACAGGCTATCTCACTTCTAAAGGATCAGTGGCCCCCTGAGTCCACAGAAGTAAATGGCGGGGCCAGGCAGCCATCACTGTTCTGTTCTGACTCCAAATCCCACCCTTATTTCTCCGCAGAACCTTTTCTGCCGCTTAAACCCAGGAAACAACAGACGTGGGCTGGAAACAAATCTTTATAAAAGCAAACAGCAGCAGTGAGTGGGCCTCGGGAGAAGCAGCCGGCTGGCAGGTGGTCAGGCAGACGGGCGCTGGGTCTGGGGAGGCCGAGGAGGAAGGTGGCCTGAGCGCCCGCGGGCCTGGCTGCCACGCCGCCAGCAGATGCTGGGACACGTTTCCTCCGATTCCACATCCATTGTTCTGCCTTTATTACACGGTCTCACTGTCCGTCACAGAAGGAAATGAAATTGGTCTGAAAGGGTTTCCTCTTCCCACAGTCTTCTTGGTTGTGTATTGACAGGTAGCTTTTAAATATAATATCCTTACAGACAGGAAGATTAAGCTGATCTGTCCATTTCATGGCCAGACTGGTTTTTTTTTTTTTATTTTAACATGAGAGACCATGTATTTGCCTCTTCAGCCCTCCAAGACTTCCTTATCGTACCATAGTCTAAAAAAAGGTGACTTAATTCCCTGGGTCATCCCCCGGTCAGGTCAGTAGGAGATATGGCGTCAACACTCTCGGGGCTGCGGGACCATGGCCCCCCTTCTCCGCAATCCCAGGCCGTGGCCAAGTGGTCACAGGTTTACAAAGGTGGGTGTGGAGGAGCCAGACCCCTGCACTTCTCCTGGTCCTTCTTGCTGGTTGTCTATAATCTAGAGCTCTTTTTCCCATGACTTTTTGTGTCTCCCAGAAGGCCCATCTCTCTTTTTTTTTTTTTTAACATCTTTATTGGAGTATAATTGCTTTACAATGGTGTGTTACTTTCTGCTTTATAACAAAGTGAATCAGTTATACATATACATATGTTCCCATATCTCTTCCCTCTTGCATCTCCCTCCCTCCCACCCTCCCTATCCCACCCCTCTAGGTGGTCACAAAGCACAGAGCTGATCTCCCTGTGCTATGCGGTTGCTTCCCACTAGCTATCTATTTTACGTTTGGTAGTGTATATATGTCCATCTCTTTTTGTGTTTAGGTTTCTGTCTACGACTTGGAAACCACATGCTGCTTCTTTTTGTTTTCTTTATCTGCAGCCCATTGGGCCTTTCAGACCCTGGACAGAGCCGGCTGATATTTGGATATTGTCACTGCCCTTCTCTGTCAGTGTAATTAGTTATTTCTGTGGCCCTAGAAACGTGTGTTAAGAGTACATCCCGTTTTCCTTGAGGTATCACCTCACACCGGTAACAATGGCCATCATCAAAAAATCTACAAACAATAAAGGCTGGAGAGGGTGTGGAGAAAAGGGAACCCTCTTGCACTCTTGGTGGGAATGTAAATTGATACAACCACTATGGAGAACAGTATGGAGGTTCCTTAAAAAACTAAAAATAGAACTACCATACGACCCAGCAATCCCACTACTGGGCATATACCCTGAGAAAACCGTAATTCTAGGATGGACCTAGAGACTGTCATACAGAGTGAAGTAAGTCAGAAAGTGAAAAATAAATACCGTATGCTAACACATATATATGGAATCTAAAAAAAAAAAAAATCGTTCTGAAGAACCTAGGGGCGGGACAGGAATAAAGACGCAGACGTAGAGAATGGACTTGAGGACACGGGGAGGGGGAAGGGTAAGCTGGGATGAAGTGAGAGAGTGGCATGGACATATATACTCTACCAACTGTAAAATAGATAGCTGGTGGGAAACAGCTGCATAGCACAGGGAGATCAGCTCGGTGCTTTGTGTCCACCTAGAGGGGTGGGATAGGGAGGATGGGAGGGAGACGCAATAGGGAGGAGATATGGGTATATGTGTATATGTACAGCTGATTCACTTTGTTATAAAGCAGAAACTAACACACCATTGTAAAGCAATTATACTCCAATAAAGATGTTAAAAAAAAAAGAGTACATCCCATTTTCCTTGTAAAACTTTATCCCTAAGCCAAGATATGGAAGCAACCTAAGTGTCCATCAACAGATGAATGGATAAAGAAGATGTCCATATATACAATGGAATACTACTCAGCCATAAAGAAGAATGGAATTTTGCCATTTGCAGCAACATGGATGGACTTGGAGGGCATTATGCTAAGTGAAATAAGTCAGACTGAGAAAGACAGACACTGTATGATATCACTTATATGTGGAATCTAAAAAATACAACAGACTAGTTCTTTTCTATAACATAAAAGAAGCAGACTCACAGATATAGAGAACAAACTAGTGATTACCAGTGGGGAGAGGGAAGAGGGGAGGGGCAATATAGGGGAAGGAGAGAAAGAGCTACAAACTATTAGGTATAAAATAAGCTACAAGGATATATTGTACAGCACAGGGAATATAGCCAATATTTTATAATAACTATAAATGTAGTATAATCTTTAAAAATTGTGAATCACTATACTGTACACCTGTAACCTCTGTAATATTGTACATCAACTATGCATCAATAAAACAACAAAAACAAAAACTTTTATCCCTGAGGTTTTCTTTTTGTCAGGTTCTTCCTGCCACGTCTTAAAGGTATTCAGATGCACTTTTCTCATACTCATGTTGACAGTGCTCATATTTCCTTAACACCACGAATATTGTTAGATGATGGTTATTTTCACTAGTGTTTATGGAGGAATTTTTAGACATGCTTTCTTATGCTAACATGCATTATCTCATTTAATCTCAAATAACCCATGAGGTAGATACTATGATCATCCTCTGTTTCGTAGATGAGGAAACTGGGTCTTAGACATGGAAATAATATGCTCTCATCCACCGCTTGCTGCTGGCAGGGCTGGGGTTGGAGCCGAACCTGTCCCACCAGGTGGGAAGCCGGGCCACTGCCCATGAGGGTTCTGCTTGGGGCCGCCAGAACCTTTGAGACTGACCTGACTGAGTGGTCCAGAAAGGTCCCCCGGATGATGCCACGGACTCATTCCCACCTTGAGAACTGCTGACCTCGTGGGTAAATTCCACCACTTTTTAAATTGCTTCCACCCGTAAATATAATTCCTCTCAATCTGTAAAAATTAAATCAAGAAGCCAACCCTCCTGAAATGATTATTTCACCGTCTATACTAAGAAATCATTTAGAAAAATTATTGCCTGAAAGATTCTATTTGCTTCTTAAAAGGCCATTCTTTCTTGTCCTTAAGCACCTTTTTGCTAGAAGAATCTGGCAACCTGTGTCATTTTTGGAACATTTGGATTGGAACAGGATTTTTACACTCTTTATCATCTGGTGAGGCTTTTAAGGGGAAAGTGTCAACATAAATTTGGAATTTCCTGACTTCTGCAGATTTGAGTTATAATCTGGACATGACTAGAAAGGAAATCTTAAAAAAATATTTTAGAGTGTTTTATTGTGGAAATGTCCCCAAACATTTTCATCCCATTTTCCCAGAGAAACCTGACATCGTGGGGAGGGGGAGGGGGGCAGAAGAACAAAATGCAATGGGCCACATCCTTGAACTCTTTTGTGTGTTTAGAACAATGTCCAGTTAAAATCAAACAATATTGCTGCTAAATACGGCTAAAAGAGTCCTTGGTGAGTGTTCTTGGAGGAGTGAGGAGGGCCACGGTCCCTCTAAGAGGGAGGGTCTGGTTCTGACGGAAGCAGCGAGGCCTGGCGGATACAGCATCTTTGCCACCGCCCTGTCATCAGCTCCTGCATGGCCTGGGACCTTAAATATCTTCCCCATCCCTCTGTCATCAGCTCCTGTATGGCCTGGGCCCTTAAATATCTTCCCCATCCCTCTGTCATCAGCTCCTGCATGGGCTGGGACCTTAAATATCTTCCCTATCCCCCTGTCATCAGCTCCTGCATGGCCTGGGACCTTAAATATCTTCCCCATCCCCTGTCATCGGCTCCTGCATGGCCTGGGCCCTTAAATATCTTCCCCATCCCTCTGTCATCGGCTCCTGCATGGCCGGGGCCCTTAAATATCTTCCCCATCCCCCTGTCATCGGCTCCTGCATGGCCTGGGACCTTAAATATCTTCCCCATTCCCCTGTCATCAGCTCCTGTATAGCCTGGGACCTTAAATATCTTCCCCATCCCTCTGCCATCAGCTCCTGTATGGCCTGGGACCTTAAATATCTTCCCCATCCCCCTGTCATCAGCTCCTGTATGGCCTGGGACTTTAAATATCTTCCCCATCCCCCTGTCATCAGCTCCTGTATAGCCTGGGCCCTTAAATATCTTCCCCATCCCCCTGTCATCAGCTCCTGTATAGCCTGGGCCCTTAAATATCTTCCCCATCCCCCTGTCATCAGCTCCTGTATAGCCTGGGCCCTTAAATATCTTCCCCATCCCCCTGTCATCAGCTTCTGCATGGCCGGGGCCCTTAAATATCTTCCCCATCCCCCTGTCATCGGCTGCTGTACGGCCTGGGACCTTGCATCCCAACCCGAGCGCGGAGCGAATACCAGCGCTGCGCCCAAGTGGAAAACAAAAGCCGGGCAGGGCTGGGGGCGGGCAAGCTCGTAAAGGAGAAGGAGGCGAAGTCACGAAGTCTGGCTTTCTGGCCAGATTTCCTCGGGAAGGTGAGGTGTGGCCGGCACTGTGTGCGAGCGCCGGGAGGGGCCGCACACCCCGCCTCGGGCCGGCAGGCCCGGCTGGCCCGCGGCCAGGGCGCCCGACGCCAGGCCCGGCTCTCGCGGTGGGAGCGGCCGCCGGCGGCCACACAATGGCATTATCTCGGGCCAGCGCGCTGCAGGGACCCGCCGCTTCCTGCCCCCGCATCGCGGCACAGACTGTCCCAGGGCCCACCGCCTTCGGACACGCTCTCCGGCGCTCCGTCGCCAAGCTCGGTAGGGAAACGTCTAAAGCCACTTCTTCCTTGGGAATTGCAGACGCTGCGATGCTGTCATGCATTGTATTTTTATCCCCGCTGGAAGGACGCGCGGTCATGAGTCACCTGGGGGAAGGGACGAACTCGCCGAGCAGTTTATGTAATGCAGGCGACCGCTGGGGCTTCTGAGCGCCGGGAAGACAGAAACATCTTCAAAGGGACCTGAGCCCCGCACCCCGCGCCATTTATTCCTGAGGGCCCGTCGTCGCACCCTCCCACCCACTCCTGAATCCCTGAGCTCCTCTGATGCCAGGAAAGCACAGAGGCTGCCACGGGAGAGGAAAACCTGGCGAAGGTGCTGGAGGGGCTTGCATTTCACATCTAGTCGTTAGCGTCTAAACTGTTAAGGGACTCTCAAACACAGCCCTTGGATTAAATTATAAAAAATGTAAAAGTCCTTAAACCCCGGTCCCACCAATGTGCTGCACAGGACAAGAAAGACGAGATTTTGTTTTGTTTTGTTTTACTGGCATCCTTGGCTTTGGACTATTGCGATTAGATTCTTAAACAACAGACGAAGTCTTTCTAACTACACGCCTGTGCCAGAAACTTCAGCAACCTGCTCCCAGAAATCAGGGGTTTAATCCAAGAGTTACCAGAAATGCTCTTAAACCTTCTGCTTCCGGGTCAGGAAGTTTCTGGCAGCCGTGGACTCCGCTGCTTGAGGATTGTTGGACCAGACTGGCTTCAGGGGAGCCGAACCGTCTGCTTTGTGCTCAGTGACAATTCCTGCTCCTGTAGTGCAAACCTGGTTTCAGAAGACCTGGGCGGAGGGGTTTGCCCTTCACGCCTAGACGGCTTCCTAGACGGCTTTTCTCCCTCACCATGACCCGTGAAGATCCCTTCTGTCCTCGCTTTTGTGGAAATGACCAGGCTTTTTTTGGCCTGGACTCAGCAGAACGCAGGCCAGTGTTTAACAACCAGCAACAAACAGCCCTGATCAGACGTTTGTCACGGCCTTCAGTGGGACAGGCCTAGAAATGTAGAATTTTTTAAACCATGAAAGCTCTGCAGCATACAGAAAAATACAGGGAATCTTACAATAAATGTTCCGGTACTCACCAGCCACCTTTGATAAAATCTGGACATTTTGTGATGTTTACTTGAGAGTTTGCTTTTAAAGAAACAGTTGAGGACAGCGTGGTCCCCTCCCCTCTCTCCCTGCACAGAGGTGATTGCTGTCTGAACTTTGGCGTTTGTCTTTCCCGCCTGCTGGACGGATGTTCTCCCACGTGTTCACTGCTGTGTAAAGGCTGGCATTGACTCTGATGAGTCAGTACAAGCTTTTCAATATTTTTGAATGCCACCCTTGCCTGCATGTTTCCAAGTATGTGCATGTACAATATGTAATGTTTCGCATGTCTTAAAATTTGAATATAAGTTGTATTATAATGCATATAACCTTTTCGATGAGCTTTATTGAGATATAGTTCACATACCATACAATTCATCTCTTTAAAGTGTACTATTCAATTGTTTTTTTTAAATAAAATATACCATTACAATTAATTTCACCTGCCCCCTTCAATGTGGCTTTAGTATTTTTTTTTTTTTTTTTTTTTGGCTGTGTTGGGTCTTTGTTTCTGTGCGAGGGCTTTCTCTAGTTGCGGCAAGCGGGGGCCACTCTTCATCGCGGTGCGTGGGCCTCTCACTATTGTGGCCTCTCTTGCAATTGTTTTTAAAATAGTCACAGAATTGTACAACCATCACCACAGTTCATTTTAGAACATTTTCATTCTCACCTCCAAAAACACCTTTACTAATCAGCAGACACGCCCCTTCCTCTCACCTGCCAGACCAAGGCCACCACTAATCTGCTTTCTATCTCTGTGGAATTGCCTATTCCGGTCATTTCATATAGATGGAATCATACAATATGTGACCTTTTGCATCTGACTTGCACTTAATGTAGCATGTTTATGGTTCATCCATGACGTAGCATGTGTTAGTACTTCATTCTTTCTTACTGTCTAATATTCCATTCTATGGAAGTATCATGTTTTATTTATTCATCTATTTATGGATATTTGGGTTGTTCCTACTTTTTGGCTATTATAAATAATGCTGCTGTGAATATTTCTGTACAAGTTTTTGTGTGAACACATGTTTCATTTGGGGGGGTATATAACTTGAGTGGAAATGATGGATCATAGGGTAAGTCTATGTTTAATCTTTTGAGAAGCTGCTAGACTGTTTTCCAAAGAAGCTGCTTCATTTTGCGTTCCCACCAGCAGTCGTATGAGGGCTCCAATTTCTCCATATCCTCGTCAACACTTATTGTCTGGTTTTTTTACTATGTCATCCTAGTAGGTGTGAACTGGTATCTTGTTGTGGTTTTGATTTGCATTCCCCTAATGACTAATGATATTGAGCACCTTTTCATGTGCTTGTTGGCTATTTGTATATCCTTTTTGGTGAAATATCTCTTCAGATCCTTTGACCATTTAAAACATTTAATTACTTGGTTTTTTAATGTTTAAGGTATGTATAAGAACACTTTATATATTGATATTATAGGTCTAAGTCCTTTATCAGATATATGATTTACAAATATTTTCTCCCATTTTCACTTTCTTGATGGTGTTTGCTATACATAACCCTCAGAAAATCTTTGAGGTAATAAACATGGATAAAACAATTATCCAATCAGAACATGGAACACTAGTACATTAATTTTAACCAATTTCCACTTCTGTATAGTACTCAACAGTATGGGTATTGTGCATTAAGCTATTGATCCATTCTCTCATCAGTGGAAATTTGGGCCATTTCTAGTATTTGGCTGTGACCTAATGCCACCATGAATGTTCTTGTCCATGTCTCCTGAGGCACACTTTCAAGGGTTTGTTGGGGAAACACCTACGAGTTGGATGCCAGGTCTTTCTCAGGTATTCCTGGGGTCTGAATGCCTATCTTCAGGTTCACTGGATATTGTCAGAGTATTTTTCTTTCTTACCAGCAGTGTATTAGAGATCCCAGTGTGGAACATCTTTGCTAATACTTACTACTGTGTGACAGTTAAGTTGTAGGTATTGAGATTGAAATTGAATCTCGTCACTGTTTTAAAATGCAGCCTTACTCGCTGTCAAACTATGGCGGCCTGTGAGGGACAGATTAGCTGCTGGTGCTGTTTTATTATTTGGAACACAGAATTAAGAGATTGTGGCAATAATACGTTCTTGTGAATTGATAGCTCTGGGGACTCTGATATAAATAGATCAGTATGAATATCTGTACAGAATGTTCGTATGGTTCCTAGACGGCTTTGTTTCATCATTGATTATGTAGACCGTATATAGTGTGGAACATATTTTAAATCTGCAGTATGAACTTTTGCTATTGATTAGCACAAAGTTCTAGAATTTATTAGTATAAGCTGTTTGTAAATTCATTTTGGAAGTCCTGTAAAAGCTGAATGCATTTCATTTCCATTCTAGGTCCCCAGTCTTGCTGCTAATAATTCCAATTCCTTCAGCATTTTCTCGTGTAGTTCAATTTTTAGTCTTTTAAAAGTTGATTTTTTCTGTACTATGTAACTAATGCACACACAACTTTGATTGTAAAGCTTTCAAAATTAACCCCAATTTCAAGGCAAAGAGGAAAGAACTGAGACACTCTGATGTTTTTGTTTTGACATTTATAGTGGCGTGAAATTCATTAGATAGACGGTATTGTAGATATTCCATTAAAGTTAGACTTAAATCAGTGTAATATAATATTTAGACAAAGAAGACACTTTTAATGGCAAATAAAGGTTTCTTTTTCCCTGACTAGAGTTTCATTCACAGGAAAGAAGAAGTTTCAGTTTGAATTTTGAGAGCTCTAAAATTTCAGCAGATTACATTTTTTCTGCTGAGTTTCTTGTATGAGTGTTGATCTGTAGTTTTAATATACATGGATAGACTCTACAGAGTAAAACAAGCTACTAGAAAACTAATAATAAATGGAGGAACTTTCTAATGGGGGAAGCTTCATAATCGTTGTACTCCATAATTTACATGGGATGCTTTTTTAAGGTGTATTTTAACAGACAGGTTAAAACACAGCTTAAAAGGCTGTGCTCGGCCTTTCACATCTTCATATCATTTACTCCTCCTGGAAAACCTAGAAGGCAGGCACTATCTCACTCATCTCGGCTTCAGCCATTTGCCAGAATCTTCCACAGATTTAGTTGGTGATATTAGTTGTGGCTCTGAAAATAAACTAAACTTTAGAGTCTTTGGATATTTCCCTCCAGTAAGTTTTCCAAAGCCAAGAAAGTTCAAGGGTTTAATTAAAGGCAGTTGGTCCTTTCAGCTATACCGAGAGGGTTCTCCTTCAGAGTAAAGGTAAGGTCGGGAAATCCTGAGATGTTCTACCTAAATTCTACTTCACTGAAGTGGTGAAAGATTAAAGTTCAGCCTCAAAGTTATTTTTCATTGAAAATTGGGTACACTCCAGTTCTCACCAGATTTTCTTGGCCAGACTCTCTCATCTCTCTGGAGTGGGTGGAAACTTGCCCATGGATGCTCAGAGAGGTGTAGGGTGTGGAGAGGAGAGGTCTGACCCCTGTCCCCAAGCCGGTGCCCGTCCAGTGATTGCACAGGCTTTGGATCAAAATGACTGTGGATGTGCTGTTGACCAGTTGTGGACCAGATGTGGAACCTTCACACCATGCAGAATGGATCCCGAGTAGACTAAGGGTGAAAATGTCCTGCTTCCCAGCCCTGCTGGGAATTCTCTGCCTCTTGTTAACTAGCTAATGTCACATGTTAGCTCTATGCTACTTAACTTCTCTGTGCTTTGGTTCCCTCCTCTGTAAATTAGGGATAATAATAGTACTATCATCCCCCAGGGCTAATGTGAGGATTAAATGAGATTGTAAATGTAAAGTGCAAGAATAGTGCCTGGAAAATAGAAAATGCTCAATGAATGTGAGATAGGACTCTGTATTATTATTATTATTTTCTTCCAGTTTTATTGAGATATTATTGACATACAGCACTGTATAAGATGCACAGCATAAAGATTTGACTGACATCTGATTGTATTACTATTATTGAAACACCCAATAGGGCATCTCCTGGCTGGCGGTACAGTGGTTAAGACTCTGTGCTTTCACTGCCATGGGTGCGAGTTCGATCCCTGGTCAGGGAACTAAGATCCCACAGCTGTGTGGCAAAAAAATATATATATATACACCCAATAAAGTCAGGGGAAAATAAAATTAATTCTTGACGTACTCCAAAAATTGTTTGGCTAATAAACCTTCAAACTTTTTAGAGATAATTTAAGTGCACTCAACTAGATGCAGAATCAGTGGAGGTCTTCTCAATGCATGGTCAACTCAAACTTAAAAATAAAGGAGAGTAATTTTACACACCCAGTAAAAATGTAGCTTTAGTAGATGGTCTTGTAAATCTGAATAGTTCTTATGGTTTCAGGACATATATATTGACACAAAAATAGTCTATGAATTCATTTTCATACTAAAAACTCAGAAAGCGCATATGATACTATATCGACATGGCAAATATTTTTAAATATCATAAAAATTAAATTAAAAATATTATTTTACTGAATACAGACTACAAAGGGAGTTCACCTTTAAAACAGTTTGGATTTTTAACTCCCTGGCTATTTTTTTGACTTAGACAATTAAGAAACATCCAAGGGCTTCCCTGGTGGCGCAGTGGTTGCCAATGCAGGGGACACAGGTTCGAGCCCTGGTCTGGGAAGATCCCACATGTCGTGGAGCAACTGGGCCCGTGAGCCACAATTACTGAGCCTGCGCGTCTGGAGCCTGTGCTCCGCAACAAGAGAGGCCGCGACAGTGAGAGGCCCGCGCACCGCGATGAAGAGTGGCCCCCGCTCGCCGCAACTAGAGAAAGCCCTCGCACAGAAACGAAGACCCAACACAGCCATAAATAAATAAATAAATAAAATTAAAAAAAAAAAAAAAAAAGAAACATCCAAGTCAGCATTTCAGTAAGTAGGGTTTTAAACAACTCACAATTATTTTTTTCCTATTTTTTATCAACCAAGAGAATTAAGACTACATACATACACAAAATCCTCCCTAATTAAAATCTGTTTGGATAGTGCCATTTCGGATCATAATTGTAGCAAATCTAAATAATTCTAAATAAATAGTTATTTATAATTAGTGTAACTGTTACGGAATTATGACCCTTCACCAAAACTTACATTGTTCAAGAGCAAGTGATTTTTCATTTCAAGAAGAAGTGTCTCATGAATGTTTTCTTAAGTAAATTATCATGATAAGTCAGCAGTATTATCTTAAATAAATATCTTCTAACATTTTCCCTTGATTTCCATGCCCAAAGTGAATAATTTATTTCAGAAGGATTTTTTCTGCTGACAGGGAAGTTTAAAAAACTCATTCAGCTGAAGAAGTTTTCCTGACAATCACGGAACCTTTGAAAGCTTGACCCTGGACATCACTACACGACGGTGTAACCCCAGGGTCCCTCACAGAGAGGAAACCAGGGTGAGAGCCCAGTCTCCTCATTACTGGAGCCATGCCTGCCAGCAAGGGCCATTTTGGAGGAGGGAAATCTAAACAGAAGCAGAAATAGCCTCCGACAAACTTCAGGAAATAGCAGTCAGGGGGGAGTCACCAAGGTTGTCAAATCTTGGGTTTTTTTGACTTGGGAGGTGAGATGCAAAAGCAGGAACTATCCTTTAGTTCTTCACGAAATAGAAATATTTGCCAGTCCAACTTATGGAAAAACACCATGCTTCGAAAGTTTCCAGAGAGTGACGATTACAACTAGGCTTTGGGTAGGTTTTTTTTAAAACAACTTTTGTATGTAGAAAAGTGTGCAAACCGTAAATATACAGCCTGATCAGTATTTTTCTCTTTTAAAATAAAATTGTGGTAAAAGTGTACATAGGGCAAAATGTACTGTTTTAACCATTTTGGGGTGAATATCTCGATGGCATTGAGTACATTCACGTGGTTTTGCATCCACACCACCATTCACCTCCAGAAGCTTTTCATCTTCCCCAAATGAAAGCCCACAACCATGAAACACTCACTGTCCCCCTTCCCCCCCCCCAAGTCTGGGCAGGCACCATCCTACTTTGTCTCTCTGAATCTGACCACCCTAGGTATGAGTTATATCAGTGGAATCATGCAGTGTTTGTCCTTTTGTACCTGGCTTACTTCATTGAGCGTAATGTCCTCTGGGGCAGCCTGATGAATTTCACCAGATTGAACACACCTGTGTAACCAGATCAAGCACCAAAGAAGCCCCTTGTGCCCCACGTCCAAGTCAGCATCCACCACGCTTGTGCCATCATGAGGTTAACCATGTCCGTAGTCAATGAAAAGGGGGAGGCAGAAACTGGAAGACTGAGGTTTCCGCCTCTCTCTTTCCCTGTAGGAGAGACTGCATTTTTGATCGGTTGTATACACTGGGCTTTAGCCTACCTGCCAAGGAAAAGCTTGGAAAGCATTGGTTTAGGAAATGTTCTCACTTCAGTCCCAGATTGTCTGGAGAAGGGTCTTGCGTCTGCCTAACTCCCGATGTTGAGTCTGTGTTTAGGTGGCATCTCCTGCAGGAAGGCTTCTCTAAGTGCTCTTGGTGCCTTCCCGCCAAAATGTGGTCCGGCCATACAATGGGGTATTATGACCTTAAAAAAGAAAGAAATTCTGACACACACTACAACCTGGAGGAACCTTGAGGATATTATACTAAGTGAAGTAAGCCAGACACAGCACAAACATGTATGATTCCAATCATATGAGGTTTCTAAACTAGTCAGACACATGGAAACAGAAAGCAGAGGGTGATTGCCAGGGGCTCTGGGGCGGGAAAATGCGAGTGGTTGCTTAGAGGGGACAGAGCTTCAATTTTGTAAGATGAAAAAGCACTGTTGCACGTCAATATGAATATACTGAACACTACTGAACTGTATGCTTAAAATGGTTGAGGTGATTTTTATGTTATGTGTTTTTACCACAATAAAAAAAAGTTTAAAAAAAGATGAGCTTTCTAATTCTGAAGTTGTTTGCCCTTGGAGAAGTCTTTTAACTTCTCTTTGGGATTCTGGCAAAATGAGCGAAGTGTCAAAATATGAACCTGGCTCAAAGCGTTTCTATAATATATGCTGAGGCAACTCTGGATTAAACAGAAGTATCACACCGTCATCCTAAGAGCTGGTGTGGACACTTTATCTTCTCATTTACCCGAAAGGAATTTTTCTGAAATCTCACTTTAATCAAATCACATTTCCTGATCTAGATACAAAAGATCTCATAGTTTAATTGTACAAAAAGTATACAGTATTACATGAAGATTTATAAAGAAACAAGCCAAGCTGTTTTTCTTTTCAAAGCAAGAGTAGGTAATAATATGTAAAAGCATATTTTTCTTATTCCTGATATGTCTGACCTTTATTTCCTGCCATTCTCTGATTTGTGAGTATTTACTATGCATTTTTTTAGTCAGGGTTGCAAGAAAATCTTGAAACACAGAAGCCAGTGGTAAATGGAGTCAAAAGATTCCCTTTTCTAATTTCCCAAATGTCTGGAAGTCAGTTATTTTCTTTCTTTCTTTCTTTTTTTTTAACAAATTTTCCGCTCATCTCTGAGTATTTTTTTTTTAGTTTATTTATTTTTGGCCGCGTTGGGTCTTCGTTGCTGTGTGGGCTTTCTCTAGTTGCAGCGAACGGGGTCTACTCTTCATTGCGGTGCGCGGGCTTCTCATTGAGGTGGCTTCTCTTGTTGAAGAGCATGGGCTCTAGGCGCGCAGGCTTCAGTAGTTGTAGCACATGGGCCCTAGAGTGCATGGGCTTCAGCAGTTGTGGCTCACAGGCTCAGTAGTTATGGCTCGTGGGCTCTAGAGTGCAGGCTCAGTAGTTGTGGCGCACGGGCTTAGTTGCTCCGTGGCATGTGGGCTCTTGCTGGACCAGGGCTCAAACCCGTGTCCCCTGCATTGGCAGGAGGATTCCCAACCACTGCGCCACCAGGGAAGCCCAGGAAGTCAGTTATTTTCTGATGGTACCCTCACAACTACTGAAGTGAGTGTCTTCCCCTAGTTACATAAGGAGCTCTCCACACAGCCAAGGGAAGACCTCAGGACTGCCTTTTCTTTAGCTTCAGATTGAAAATCAACAGAAAAGATGTCGATGCAGGCAAGTAGGCAAAAATATTGAACAGAATACTCATAACATGCAGCCAGAATAAAAACCAAAGAAACTCACAATTTAAATAATAACTATAAAAATATTTTCAACTTTTAATTAGAATTGTGGATGAGTTTTGTTTTCTCACTTGCATTTGTCAGATTTTTTAAAAAAATACTAAATACGTGTTGTTTTTATAAGGGCACCACAGCATTTGAGAGGATGCCATAAACAAATGCACCCATGTCATTTTATTCACTCTCAGGAAGCAAGAGTCGAGCCAGTGGAAACAGAGCAGTGAGGCGCTGTGCAGGCTTTATGGGCACCTACTGTTTACTTTGCAGATAGCAGGGCGCGAGCAGGCTTAGCTCATCCTTCCTCAGACACAGGAGAAATGGGAAATGTGTAGATGCCCCGGAGAAAGGCAGGTACAGGGGGGGAGAAGGGAAACAGGAGCCAAGCAGATCAGGATTCAGATCCACTTTTCACCACAGTCTGGTGGAGGGGAATGATGACAAAGTGGGTCGCGTGTGGTAGGGTGGCGGCCACGACCTGGGTAACCAGGTAAGCGTCGCGTGGTGGGTCCCAGAAAGGCATCTCGCCCGGGCCTGGGCTTGGGCAACGGGGTTAGAGAAATTTTGCTGGAAGAGGAGATGCCCATCCTGAATGGGACCAGCAGGGGAAAGTCCCGGAGGGAAGAGGAGCAGGCGAGGGTATGAACCAGGGTGAGAACGCGGCGTGAGACCCGGCGTGAGACCCGACGTGAGCTTGGTGGAAGCATCTCCGCCGGCGGGGAGAGTGACTGTGGACCCCGGCCCCGTGGTCAGGGCTTGGACTTTATCCTAAGGCTGCGCCCTGGCCGCGGGAAGGCAAGAGGACGGGGAGGGAGGCGCGCCTCGCAGGAGGGAAGCGGGTCAGGAGTTGGGTGGTCCCCAGGCGTCCACCCTGATGTGCATCCCGACGGCCTCCTCCGCGGAGATGGAGACCCGCACCTCGCGGATGGCGTCGGATGGCACCTCTCCCAGCGGCTCCTCCTGGGGGTGCACGAGGTGCCTCCCCCAGCCCCGGCAGGAGCAGGCTGGGAGGGGGAGCATGTGGGCCCCGGTGTGGCGGGTGTTGCATTTGCTAAGAGGGCTCTGAGAGGGACAGACAGGCGTGCGCTCTGGGCAGCGAGGGCAGCTCTGGCGAGGCCCGAGATGCTCGGGCACGGGCCACGCAGCGGGAGGTGGCCCAGGACTGCGCTGGGCCGGACGAGGAGAGCCTGCGGGGAGCGAGCAGAGGTGGAGCTCCAGTTCCCGCCGAGGGGGGCCAGTGGGGTCCAGCCGGGCCCTGGGGGAGGAGCTCCCCGCCTCCCCGTCCCCCTGGTAGGAGCGGGTTTGCACAAGCCCCAGCGATGGCCTGCGAGCGCGGGGAGGCGAGGGCTGTGGTCCAGGGGCAGCGGCGGGGCGCGGGGGCAGCAACCCCCTGCCTGAAGGCCCGCGCTGCCGCCTCGGGCTGGGGGCGCCTGTTCATTGCTCTGTGTCCCCTGGAGGCCGGTGGGGCTCAGACCCGCGCCTGCTCGGGACGCCGCGCTGGTAGCATTAGCGGCGCACGTGGTGCTGTTTTAGCAGAATACTTTCTAACCTTGGGCCTGTAGTGTCAACTCCTAATCCTGTTTCGCTCTATAAGTAGTCACAGTGCTTTACGTTAGTTTATGAAACTGTATTAACATGAAATGGGGAAATTCACAATCTGTTATTTTCCTCAAACACCAGAGAGCGTTTTTTAAAAGTAAGAAATATATCCATTTTTTTAAAAAGTACCATAGAGTTTGTTTTCACTCTTCTGTTCAGAAGGGAGAAGCTACTCACCTTATTGACCAAG
Organism: Balaenoptera physalus; assembly: GCF_965194825.1. Classification (NCBI taxonomy): domain Eukaryota; kingdom Metazoa; phylum Chordata; class Mammalia; order Artiodactyla; family Balaenopteridae; genus Balaenoptera; species Balaenoptera physalus. The sequence continues at coordinate 19,324 of NW_028124693.1, forward strand.
TAAAACAAGAAAAACCATCATAACAAGGTTATATTAAAATTCAGGGATTCTGGACTGAAGAACTAAACTTTCTTCTTTTAGTGATTATGTAATATCTTCTTTTCTAAGCAAGAGACCTACTGAACCTTAAAAAGAGGCACAGATACAATCCTATTTCTAAACAACATGGCATAGAATGAAAGAACTACCTCATTTAAAAGAAATAGGCCATAAAATAACATGGGGAATATCTTCATTATACACATATTGCCACTGTCACAGCATCTGTAAGAGTCTGACCTAGAGAGATGTGTGTGCCGTTAAAATAGAATTTACAGGACTTCCCTGGCTGTCCAGTGGGTAAGACTCCACGCTTCCAATGCAGGGGTCATGGGTTCGATCCCTGGTCGGGGAATTAAGATCCCACATGCTGCGTGGCCAAAAAAAAAAAAAAAAAAAAGGATTTAAAAAAAGAAATGAGAAGGATTAGAATCCCTTCAGCGACGATCAGTGACATTTAATCTGAGGCAGACTTTCTAGCTGTGTGTGAGGTGCTACTGGTTTGGGCAGAGCTTGGGAAATTCAGCCTCTTCATATCAGAGTGCTGTGTTGACAAAGGTAGTTTTTTGTTTTTGTTTTTCTGAGTGAATTAATAACTAAGCCCCTTAGGCAGAACTAGATTCTCACATGTGTAGTTAGGAGAAAAATACACATGTGGGTAGGAGCCTCAGCATGGAGACTGATAAAGCACAGCCCGGATGCTTGGCTCGCTCGCTGCTGCATAGGAGCTGGACCAGGAGGAGGTCAGGTCAGTGTTGAAGAAAGACTGGGTGGGGGGGGGACTGTCACCCCTTGAGTCCAGCCTGGCTGCGGGGGACGCCACGGGAGGGGAGAGACTGGTGGGCAGGGCAGCGGCAGGGGGCCTTTTTTATTGAGCAGCTACTGCATCCTGTGTGTTGTGCTCTGTTCGTCACACCTGTCCCCTCCTGTCCTGTCCTCCTTACCAGGGTGCTGAGTAGAGCTTTTCCAAGGGAAAGGGTGCCGTGTAGTCTAATCACAAAACTTGGCATTAAAATTACTTTCCAAAGATACCGTAACAGTGCTTCTCTTTTGTCTCAGATTATTAGCAGGACCTAGAAGTTTAATAGCTGAGACCTGGGATGCCTAATTTGTCCAGCTCGGTGCTGGGCCTGACTCACTGGATGGCCTTAGTGAAATCATTTTCCATCTGTGAGTGAGTTTCCTTGCTGTTAAGACAAAACCTAAAAATACATATTGTCTTCATGGGTTATGGTAAGGACTAGCTGAGTAATCTTTACTAAGAAATTGCAACTTTTTAAAGGAAAAAAGGTATTTCATCACAGAGGAAATCTGTTTGGGAGTTGCCTGATCCTAAAGTGATATGATATCAAATAAAAAAGGTTCTTCAGCCTCCTCAGTTAAACCTGGACTCAGTCCAGGTTGCTCGATGCGGGCTAGGAAATGGTACAGTGCCACTCCGGCCGGCTTCCAGAGGGCACGGTGTGCTCAGGAGGGGGCAGGCTGTCTTACGCGCCTCCGCATGGAGCTGCCCCCCCTCCCCCTGCACCACCAAGCTCACTCTCCCGTGAGCAAAATCCACCGCTCATTTTTCTTCGAAATTTATATGACCCCATTTTTTTGGCTGCATACACATCTAGTTTGAGAAGCAGTGGCTTTTCTAATTTTAAACAGGAAATGCTGCACCACTTACATTATTTTTTTTTTATACTTTTATTCCTCCCTTTAACTTGAGCAGCTGATTCTCATAGCTAAGAAGGTTTCAAGAGGCAGATGAGAAGAGTAGATAAAGCCTAAATGTGGAAGGCAAGAGGTGAGCTTGTCTACCGACTCTCTCACCACCTTGGATGCGTAGAGGTGCTCACAGAGGGAAATGGACAACCAAGGCAATGTCAAGGCCAGCCTGCACCTGCCCCCACTGCCCAAACAACTGAGCTTTAGGACGGAGGGCTCGGCCGAGGCCTCTCCTGGCCACTCACCGCCCTTCGTGAGAGACGCAGAACCTGATTCTTCCTCCTCATCCTGGCGTTTGCCTTTCGTTCGGACACATCTGACCCCGTGACCTCTTAGCTCCGTGACCCAGTGACCTTATTCTCTAATGTTCACGGCTTCCTGTTCTCACGGTGCAGAATGTGAAGTCTGAACCACGTTATCTCTTGAAACTGCTCCACCTCCAAAGTCACGAATTCAGACATCCTCCTTGCTGGTCACGAAGCCTGTTCCTACCTCTTCTTGAGCAGAGATTCCCGCCAGCACCGTCCTTCGACCTCGGGGCGCCATCCACGCCTCTGCGCCATCTCCCTGTTCGTGGGTCGCTCCTCTGTTAACTTTGCCAGCATTCAGGTCGGATGCCGCGGCCCCTCCAGCCACCACTTGCTTGCAAGCTCTAAGCTCACGTGCCCTTCTTTTCTCGCGCATGCCTGGCAAAGTTGAGGTGGGATGGACCCGACTATACTCACCGTCTGTCCTTGCACCGAGCAGCTGGGCACTGCTGGAGGAAAGGTCCCCAGCCACGCACACTGGTATCACTACACACCCTGGACCACCAACCTCAGGGGGCTCCCTTTGCTGGCAATCTCACCATGCTTCTCTGACCTGTTTACACTCCAGCCTCTGAAAAAACTTTTCAAACATTTTCTGTCATTTCCTTCAACCTCAAATATGCCCCACCTCTCCTTCATTGACTTTGGTTTTCATTTTTGTTTCATAAAACATAGAAATATCAGACAAGATCTCTTGGATTTGGGGCCGCCAAATCTGTACCATCACCTTCATCTGTCCTAGTTTTCCTCTCCGCTTGATACAACCGAGTGGCCATTCCTCCTCTAAAGAAGAATTACTTTACATCCTGCTCTGGTCCTGAAGATATGGAGAAGTGGTTTACGGTGGCAGCCATGTGGAGGTCATTGGTGACCCCTGAGAAGGCCACATGGAAGGTGCTAGAAGGTGAAGAAAACAATAAGACAGCTACAGACAACTCATTTGAGAAACTTGATTACGAAGGGAGGAAATTACTTACTGTTTTCTCCCAAACTTCAGGCTCTCAGCTATCGCCTTCACCCTCCCCTCCTTCCTCTCTACCCAGTCCCTTCCACCCTGGACCTGTGTCATCTACACAATAGTAGCGGCAGCTAGACAAGCAAGAAACAAAAACCACCCTTCAACCTTGCATCTCTCAGCTATTGGCCTACTGGTTGCTTCTCTTCATGATACAATTTCTCCAGAGTCCTGCAGCTTTGGAGAAAGTAACTTCCAAAGAAGATGATAGAATCAGTTTAACAGACCAACTCCACATTTACTGACTGCGTACTCTGTGTGAGGCGCTGGGTTCAGCAGTGGAACTTCATGGTTCCATAAGACCCAGCTCTGTTCTCCAGACCTGCAGGTTGGTCCTGTGAAAAGGCAATGGTGATGCATCGCTACCAGCAGTTGGTGAGGCCGGCAGGGCCCAGGGGGCACAAAGCAAGAAGGAAGATGAACCCTCTCTGCAGGGGTCCGGAAAGGCGATGCCCAAGCTGGGGTGTGAGGGGTGAAGTGGAGTGGCTGAAAGGCAAGGAGCATGTTCCAGCCAGTGAAAACATGTGCCCAGGTTCATGCAGGGAACCTTGTGCAGAAGCCTGGGGAGGAGGTGATGATGGAGGTGGGGGAGATGGGGCTGGAAAGATGGATAGATGGATAGATGGATAGACAGATAGATGGTTAGATGGATAGATGGTTAGATGGAAAGATGGACAGATGGTTAGATGGATAGATGGTTAGATGGATAGATGGTTAGATGGATAGATGGTTAGATGGAAAGATGGACAGATGGACAGATGGTTAGATGGATAGATGGAAAGATGGATAGATGGAAAGATGGATAGGTGGAAAGATGGATAGATGGATACATCTCTGACCAGGAATGCAGAGGGGCTCACACAGAGGATGCCGGCCTCTTAGCCTCTTTCTCCAGCCCCAAGGACATCAGAATCACTGCATTCGATCTAGGTGTGGTCCTAGGTGTTAGCAGGTGCTGAATAAATGAAGAATGACTGAATGTTCTCTCATGAAACCTACCACATTATTGGTGTTGTTTAAATTAAAAGTGCTAATGTATCTAAACTGATTAGAACACGGTCAGGCACAGAATGTAAGAGGCAGTGGAGCATAATGTTTAGGGCACCACTCTATGGGTCTAGGTACCCAGGGTTTATGTCCTGGCTTCACTACTTACCATGACTTTAACCAAGTTACTTAGCCGTAATTCTTATAGTATATAATTCACAAGGTTATCATGAGGGTTAAATGAGTTTATATGTGTAAAGCACTTAATGCTTTGCAACAATTCATAATAATTGTTCACAATTACTATTAATAGTTAGTCTGGTTAATTATTTTTAATAATTTAAATTATGATTAAATAATTATTGACCATTATAATGAAATACCCTAAGAGCTCTGATTCCTAAAGCCTCCCTCTCCCAATGCATTCTTTTCCTGGCATACCTTTTGCTGAATTGGGGGATTCAGATCACTCATTAAGTGTGTCTATCAGCTGATGGAAGACTACTTACATGTTGGACACCAGCATGGAAAATTGGTAACGACCATCCACAGACTAAACATCATGATATAACAAAGTCTAGTAGCCTTTCTTCCTCATTTAAAGTATGATTGAATAATTCACGTATAAACTGGAATTATGTTCTGGAAGGCTAAAGAAAGAAATAACTGCTCTAGGGACTTCCCTGGTGGCACAGTGGTTAAGAATACACCTGCCGATGCAGGGGACACGGGTTCCAGCCCTGGTCCGGAAAGATCCCACACACCCTGGAGCAACTAAGCCCGTGCGCTATAACTACTGAGCCTGCGCTCTAGAGCCCGCGGGCCACAACTACTGAGGCCGCGTGCCACAACTACTGAAGCCCACGCACCTAGAGCCTGTGCTCCGCAACAGGAGAAGCCACCGCACTGAGAAGCCCGCACATCGCAACGAAGAGTAGCCCCCGCTCACCGCAACTAGAGAAAGCCCGTGCGCAGCAACAAAGGCCCAACACAGCGAAAAATAAAAACTAATTTAAAAAAAAAGAAAGAAAGAAATAACTGTTCTAGGTGTATACTCTGGAGGGTTCGCATGACATTCTCCCCATATTTTTTTTTGTTTATTGTCATGTCAGCTTTCAGATTTACGGTTCAACTAGCCCAAAGAGCACGTATTTTTATATTCTGAAAAATCGTATCAACCAACAGTGTAAAACAACAGAAACCGGTTGCAAAGCTTTCACTTTTAAAGAGCGTCCAAGCGCCCTGCCCTTTTCCCAAAGGACTCTTTTCCCTTTTATAGATGCGCACCGGGCTCCAAGGCAGTGCAAATAGAGCTTCCTGTTCCAGGGAAGTGCTGGCTCCTGCAGAAGCCCAGCGCTCCTTTGGGAAAAGTTGATAGGAACTAGGAGCTGTGTGTGACCTGAGGCACGGGAGTCAGCTGAGCCAGCAGGAGGGAAGCACATTTAACAGCCCCTTTGTGCAGACCGAGGTCCCAGAAGCACTTCTGGGAAAGTAAGTCTGGTGCCATACACACAGTCCTTGTGAAGAATGGCAGGGAAGCTGGCCCAGCTGGAGAAGGACATTCCCAGATTAGACGCCCAAACCTTGGACCTGGCCGCTTTGGAGAACTGAGAGATGTCTGGAATTCCCACAATTCGGGGCTCCTGTGTTTGACATGAGTAGAGATTTAAAAATCAGAAAAAACAAATGGATTCTGCACACCCTCACTCTAGTCCAGTAGGAAATATTTTTCAGGGGGCTTACTGTTTACACATGAAGGACATGAAAATTTAAATCTATTTTCCTTCTTTCTTGACCTTAATATTTTCCTATACTTTTAAATTATAATAATAAAAAAATTATTTATTCATGGTTGAGTTGCTGGGTAATTCATTCTGATAATTTTGATCTTTGACTTTTGTGCATTTCACAATCTCATCAATGGTGGCAAGAAAATAAATCAAAATAGTATAATGAATCCTTTTAGACTTACAATGATATTATGACAATTATGAATATTATTTTGATGATAGCTAACGTTTGCTGTGCACTGGCTTTAAGTCAAGAGTCTCCATCAGTAAGAAACTGTTTGAGCATGAACCAACAAATTGTGTTTGCTAATTCAATGTAAAATATGCAAATACACCACCATCCCGTTATATTCTGTACACTTATAAAGCATAAATAAAAATACAAATGAGAGGAGTGACGTGAATAAACAAATAGAAGTTCTTATGTTTCCTTTTTGCATGATGGTAGTTTGTGTACTAATGGAGTATGGACACCCCAATTTGGAGACCACTCTGCAACCAGTGTATAAACTGTTATTATTCCCATTTTAAAGATGTGCACACTGAGGGGGTACAGAGGTGAAGCCCTTGCCCAAGGTCACTGGGGTACCACTGTGGGAAAGGCTACTGGCTGCTGTGCCATCCCTGTGACCTCATGACCTCTCTCATTTCTGTAGCTACTCCAGCTGCACTTCCAGGAAGCTGTACCATCATGCTAGCGTATTCCTATTTCTGTTCCTTCTCAATCTGAATATTAGATGCATGTACTTAAACAGGGTGTCCAGATATGTTTTAGTCTTATCATCTGAGACCTTTAAAACACATTGAATCAATTTGTAACTTTATCCTTGGGTCCAGACATAAGCATTTCAGAATGAACTGAGATTCTTCATCTGAAACTTTCTTCCTTAATCAAGAAACGAAGCCCAGTTATTGGGTTTGCTGTGGTTAAGAGTAGCATGGAATTAAAATTGGAATTAAGAAAATGATTCAATTTAGAATAGCTTCAAAAAAGGAATAAAATATTTAGAAATAATGAAAGCAGTGCAAAACTTGTACCCTGAAAGCTACAGAACATTGTTGAAAATTTTTTTAAGTTTTTTTTTTTAATTTAATTAATTAATTAATTAATTTATGGCTGTGTTGGGTCTTCGTTTCTGTGCGAGGGCTTTTTCTAGTTGCGGCAAGCGGGGGCCACTCTTCATCGCCGTGCGCGGGCCTCTCATTATCGCGGCCTCTCTTGTTGCGGGGCACAGGCTCCAGACGTGCAGGCTCAGTAATTGTGGCTCATGGGCCCAGTTGCTCCGCGGCATGTGGGATCTTCCCAGACCGGGGCTCGAACCTGTGTCCCCTGCATTGGCAGGCAGATTCTCAACCACTGCGCCCCCAGGGAAGCCCCTTTTTTTAAGTTTTAAATAAATGAAAAGATATCCCATGTTCATGGATTAGAAGACTTACTGTTGCTAAGATAGCAATACTGCCCAAATTGACCTACGGATTCAACTCAATTCCTATTAAATCCCAGCTGGCTTATTAGAAAAAATTTATAAGCTGATCCTAAAATTCATATGGAAATTCAAAGGGCCAAGAGAAACCAAAACAATCCTGGAAAAAGAACAAAGTTGGAGAATTCACACTTCCCAATTTCAAAACTTACTACAGAACAACAGCAATCAAGATAGTGTGGTACTGGCATAAGGCTGGACATAATAGATCAACAGAATAAAATTGAGAGTCCAGAAATAAGCCCTCATATTTATAGTCAACTGATTTTTGACAAGTGTGCAATTCAGTGGGGAAGTATAGTATTTTCAGCAAATGGTGTTGAGAAAACTGGATATTCACATGCCAAAGAATCAAGTTGGACCCTTACCACGTGCCATATAAAAAAAAAAAGTTCAAAATTGATCAAAGACCTAAATGTAAGAACTGAAACTATAAACAACTAGAAGAAAACATAGGTATAAATCTTTGTGACCTCGGATTCTGCACTAGTTCTTACATATGGCAGCAAAAGCACAAGCAGCCAATGGAAAAAAAGATAAATTGGACATCATAAAAATTAAAAACTTTTTTTACTTCACAGGACACTTTGAATAAAGGACTCCAGATAGTAAAAAGCAACCAAAAGAATGGAAGAAAATTTTTGCAAATCATATATCTGATAAGGGACTTGACTCTAGAATATTTAAAGAACTCTTACAACTCAATAATCAAAAGAAAGTAGCAAGAAACCCAAATGATCCAATTTTAAACAGGAACAAAGGATTTGAATAGATATTAAAAAAAAACACAAATGGCTGATAAGCACAGAAAAGATGCTCAATATTACTAATCATTAGGAAGTGCAAATCAAAACTATAATGAGATACCAATTCATACTCATTAAGATGGCTATTATAAAAAAACAATCAAACAAAACAAACTGAGAAAATAACAAGAGTTGGTGAGGATGTGGAAAAACTGGAACACTTGTGCATTGTTGGGGGGAAGATAAAATGGTGCAGCCACTGTGGAAAATGGCATGGTGATTCCTCAAAAAATTAAACAAAGTATTACAATATGATTCAGCAATTCTACTTCTGGGTATATCCCCAAAGAACAGGGGCTTGAAAGCAGGGACTTGAAGAGATATTTCTGCAACCATGTTCATAGCAGCATTATTCATGATAGCCAAAAAGTGGAAGCAATCCAAGTGTCCATGGACAGATGAGTGGAGAAACAAAATGTGGTGTATACATACAATGAAACTTTATTCAGCCTTAGAAAGAAAATTCTGATAGATGCTTCAACATGTATGAACCTTGAAGATACTATGCTAAGTGAAATAAGCCAGTCACAAAAAGGGCAAATACTGTATGATTCCACTTATATGAGGTACCTAAAGTAGTCAAATTTATAAAGACTTTAAGCAGAATTGTGGTTTCCAGCAGGGAGGGGAAGGGGAGAATGGGCAGTTATTGTTGAATGGGTAGAGTTTCAGCTGGGGAAGATGAAAAATTTCTGGCGATGGTTAATGGTGATGGTTGCACGACACTTTGTACTTAATGCCACAGAACTGTATGGTTTAAAAAGGTTAAAATGGTAAATTTTATGTCATGTATATTGTACCACGGTAAAAGAATAAATTTAAAAAATAATAAAAAGGCAACCCAATTAAAATATGGCCAAAGAATCTGAATAGAACCTTCTCCAAAGAAGATATACAAATGGCCAACAAGTACATAAAAAGATGCTCAGTATCACTAGTCATTAGGGAAATGCAAATCAAAACTACAGTGAGATACCTCTTCACAGCTTCTAGGATAGGAGTAATCAAGAAGACAGATAATAAGTGTTGATGAGGATGCCGAGAAGTTGAAACCCTCATACACTGCTGGTGAGAATATAAAATGGTGCAGCCACTTCAGAAAACAATTTGGTAGTTCCTCAAACAATTAAACATAGAATTACCAAATGATCCTGCAATTCCACTCCTAGAGAAAAATGAAAACAGACATTGCACAGACCTTGTACATGAATGCTTATAGCAGCATTGTAATAGTCACTAAGTGGAAACAACCCAAATGTCCATGAATACATAAAATGTGGTATACAAACAATGGGATATTATTCTGCAATAAAAAGAGATAAAGTACTGATTCATGCTAAAACATGGATGAACCTTGAAAACATGATGCTAAGTGTAAGAAGCCAATCACAAAGGACCACATATTTTATAATCCATTTATACAAATAAGCAAATCAACAGAGATAGATAACAGGTTAGTGGTTGCCTAGGGCTGGGGAAGGGGGTGGGGTGAATAAGAATAGATGACTATACACCTATTAGAATGGCTAAAATCAAACAAATTGATAATACCAAGTGTTGGCAAGGATGTGGAGAAACTGGAACCTTCATACATTGCTGGTGGAAATGCAGAAAGGTACGGCCACTTTGGGAAACAGTTGATGTTTCTTAAAAAGTCAAGCACATGCATACCTATAACCCGGAAATTCAACCCAAGAGAAATGAGAAACATACATCCACCCAGACTTGTACACAAAAGTTCATAGCAGTTTTATTCATAATAACCAAAACTTGAGAACAGACTTGTGGTTGCCAAGAGGAAGGGAGGTTGGGGGAGGGATGCACTGAGAGTTTGGAATTAGCAGATGCAAACTATTACATAGAGAATGGATAAACAACAAGGTCCTACTGTATAGCACAGGGAACTATATTCAGTATCCTGTGATAAATAATAATGGAAAAGGATATAGAAAAGAATGTATATATGTGTAACTGAGTTACTTTGCTCACAAACCCTGTTCTTACTTTGCTTTGTAAATCAACTATACTTCAATTAAAAAAAAAAGAACATAACCAAAACCTAGAAACACTGCAAATGTCCATCTATTAATGAATAAATAAATGAAGTGTGTATATTCATTCAAAGAAATATTACTCAGCAATAAAAATGAAAGAACTATTAATATATACAACAACATGAATCAATCTCAAAAAGTTATGCTAAGTGAAAGAAAACAGACTGAAAATATTATATTGTCTGATAACATTTATATGAAATGTTTTTAAAAAGCAGAAGTATGGAGACAAAAGATGATAAGTGGGTTTGGGATAGAAGCAGGGACTGACAGAAAGCGGTCACCAGGGAACATTTCGGGGTGATGAAGATGTTCTAAAACTGAATTGTGAGGAATTAACTGTATTTTAAAAAAATTTTTACTGGAGTATATTTCCTTTACAATGTTGTGTTAGTTTCTGCTGTATAGCAAAGTGAATCAGCTATACATATACATACATCCCCTCTTTTTTGGATTTCCTTCCCATTTTGTTCACCACAGAGCACTGAGTAGAGTTCCCTGTGCTTAAGTAACTGTATTTAACTTACACAAAATCACGGAATTGTAGATGTAAACTGGATGGATTTTATGGTGTGTAACTCATACCTCAATGAACTTGTTTTTAAAAAAGGAGAGGGAAAAGGGTAATAAAATCCTATACTATTATTTTATTTCCATGAGGAAATGTATGACATCTCTCTTTTTCCAATGCCTGCACTTAACCCCAAGAAGAATAGCCTCAAAAAAATTTTTTTTGTATTGTTTGTGTGTTTGAGAGGAGGGTGAGATTAAGTAATCAGTGTTACTAAAATTATTTAATAAGCGTTTATAACTTGGTACTATAATCATCCCATAAATATATATATTAAACACCCTGTGCTCACTCTTTTGGGTTTTTTTTTTTAATAAATTTATTTATTTTTGGCTGTGTTGGGTCTTCCTTGCTGCACGCGGTATTTTTCTAGTTGCGGCGAGCGGGCTTCTCATTGCAGTGGCTTCTCTTGTTGAGAAGCACGGGCTCTAGGCACGAGGGCTTCAGTAGTTGTGGCTCGCAGGCTCTAGAGCGCAGGCTCAGTAGTTGTGGTGCACTGGCTTAGTTGCTCTGCGGCATGTGGGATCTTCCCGGACCAGGGCTCGAACCCGTGTCCCCTGCATTGGCAGGCTGATTCTTAACCACTGCGCCACCAGGGAAGCCCACTCTTTTGGTTTTTAAACCATTTTATTATTTATTAAATATAGTTCACAGACCATACAATTCAGCCACTTAAGTGTACAATTCAATGGTCTTCAGTGTATTCACAGAGCTACATGTTCACCACGGTCCATTTTAGAACATTTTCATTAACCCCGAAAGAAGCACCTGTTTTGAAAAATATAATCATTTTTCACAAAAAGGCATGTTGTTTATGTTGCCTACAGTAGATTTGTTATTTTTTGTTATTTTTAATGAATTTATAACTATTTTGAAAAGTTCTCAGTTTTAATGTTTAATATTAAACCTCTACTGATAGATGTCGTCTACATAAGCAAGAGCTTTTTGGGGTTCTCAATACTCATGCAGTGTAAATGGTTCTCAAGACCTAAACGTTTGAGATGTGCTGGTCTGTCTACCCATTATCTTGATCTTCTCAAGTTCCACACATTTCTTAGCCCTCTGGCAATATTGCTTTCTTTTACTTCTTTTCTGAAGCCCTTCACAGTGAGATTACCTATAAATCCTAAATTTCAAAATCCAATTCAGTGTTTGTTTCTTATCTTATTTGACCACACTTAAGCCTCTGACATTGTTGTCCTCTCCCTTCTGAAAAATCTTTCTCGCTTTGATGTCTGCGCCACTAACCCTCTCACTATCTCTTCCCACCTTCCGGCTCTTCCCCGCCCCTTGCTTGCTCCTTGCCCTTACTCACTGGCTATTCTCAGGGTTCCAACTTAGGTTCTCTCTCTCACTCTCTAAATGCTCTCCCTGGGGTGTCTCATTCACATCCTTGACTTCAGTCACTGGCAATACATCAACAGTTTCCAAATCTGCATTGCTTCCCTGGGTTTGATGGCCCCCCTTCAAATGCATATGAATGTCCCACGAGCATCTCCAAGTGAACATTCCAACTGAAACTCATCAACTTCCCTTTCCCAAACTAACTTTTTACTTGGGTTAATAATATTATTATCCATTCATTTGGAAACAATAAAAAAGGAAACTCAAAACAATAATTTTAAAAAACTTGTGAAGTTATCTTTGAGTCCTTCTCTTCCTAACCACCCCCCCGCCTTAGGCAGTAGCTCCTCAAATCCAATCCTCACCCCCAAATGGCTCTCATATCCATTCCTTGCCTTTCCTCCCCTTATTCCTGCTTACATCTCCCTTTTCCTGAACTACTGCCACCGTCCTATTGGTCAGCCAGCCTCACCTTTCAGAGTTATCCTTCAAACACGCACGTGTGTCCATTGTCGCTTTTGGTTTTTAAAGTTCTTCCATGCTTCCTCCTCACCTGCAGAATGAGCTCGGGATTCTTCACCAGGCTCTGGCACACGGCGTCCTTCGTTATTTGGCTCTAGTGACCTTTCCAGCGGTGTCTCCTGCCACCCCCCACGTACGCCGTATTTCTGAGCGATGCTTTGCGCTGCCACTAGGCCTCGGCTCGCGGGTGCCCTCAGTCAGGAGTGGCCACATCCTCTCTGTCCGCAGAACTCAGCCTGGGGGTCTCCTGGTTTTTCCAGGTCTCTTCATAAAGGTCACGTGCTCTCCGAGACCGTCCCTCTCTCTCAGCCCAAGGCACAGTTGCTTACTTTATCTTGAGAATTCAGAAGTGCGTTTGAATCAGCCCTTTCCATGTCACGCTGTGTTGTGGATAATTGTCTAGTCTCTGTGTCCCCAGCACCCCGTGAGAGTGGGGCTGCATCTTCTCTACACCCAGCAGCCATCCAAGCTCACTAGTAGCTGGGGGTTATTTGGGTGGGAAGGCGTGTCAGAACAGCGCTCTCTTGCTTTCTCAGTGAACCAACATCAGAGAAACTCATTTCTCTTCATAGTTCAATCAAGATGTGAATATTGAATCACTTCGCCCTGGAGAAAATAAGCACAAAATAAGTAACTCTGGTGATACAGAAGAAATGAAGTTTCCTTCTCCCTGTGATTTTTGTTTGCTTCTTCCCAGAGATTAGCAGCATGGAGAAGGATGTGGAGAGAAAAAGGGATGCAGGGATGAAAGAACTCAGGGGAAAGATAAGGAAAACCAGGTGACTTACGGGGGGAGAGGGGGAGAGGTCCTGAAAGGGGGATGAGGGAGATAGAAAAAGAAAAAGAGAAAGCGTTGTGGGAAAGAATGTACAGAAACAGTACGAAAGAATAGTCAATTTGCTGCCAATAAGGAGCTACAGGGAAAAAGAAATACAGGAATGAGAGGAAACTCTGACAGGATGCAGCTTCACAATTCTTTTCAGAGCTGGAGCTCACGCGGCCGCTTGATATTGTCTCTAAGTGTGCGTCCACCCGGACCCCGCACCCACACAGGCTTTCTCTGAAAATCACTGCAGGGTCAAAAGGCCAGAGCCCCACGTTGGAGCTGGGAACTGTCTTTTCTGGAGATGTGGACCAGCATAAGGGCAAAACCAGCTGACACTCCAGTCTTTTGATGAAATAGTTCCAAAAATTGTGTTTGGCTTAACATTAATGAGATGCCTATAGAACCCCGATTATTATATTCAATTTCTTCCTTCTGGTGTGTTTAAATAGCATTTTATTAAGATCCTATACCAAATTTAATACTGTTTGATGTCACAAATCAGAAGTAACTCTTGTTCCAAAACGTACAGGAGATGAGGGTTACAGCCGGTGATTGCTTCGCCTGAAGGCCAACAGAGCTATAAATTTAATCACAATTTTAAAGTTGTAGCAGAGCGTAAGGGTTGAGCGTATAAATCCTTCATTTTTTTTTTTTTTTAAATGAAAGCTTTCTCTGGAACTGGAACTTTTATTTGTTTAATAAGAAGCTACATATTTGAATGGAATAGATCCAACAGTTGAGAAAAGTGTTATGTGATAATGTTTTAAAAGTAAAATGTTCTTTCTTATTGAACCCACTAGTAATACTTGCCTGGTTTTGAAAGACAACACCACATCTAATCATTTTAAAGTCAGCAGAATAGATGAGAAATCAAATGTTTTGCAAGGATATGATTACAATAACTTTCATTTTCAAAGTATTCTCCACCTATCCTTCAGGCCTGCAGAGAAACCTGTGTGTGTACAGCCTCATGTCAGAATTATTAATCTTCATTTTTCTTTAAAAAATTTTTGTTAAAGTATAGTTGATTTACAATGTTGTGTTAATTTCTGCTGTGCAGCAAAATTATTCAGTTATAATCTATATATTCTTCTTCATATTCTTTTCCATTATAGTTTATCACAAGATATTGACTATAGTTCCCTGTGCTACACAGTAGGACCTTGTTGTTTATCCATTCTACATTTGGCAGTTTGCATCTGCTAATCCCAAACTCCCAATCCATCCTTCCCCACCCCACCCCTTGGCAACCACAAGTGTGTTCTCTATGTCTGTGAGTCTGTTTCTGTTTCGTAGATAAGTTCACTGTGTCATACTTTAGATTCCACATATAAGTGCTATCAAGTAATATTTGTCTTTCTCTGTCTGATTTACTTCACTTAGTCTGATAATCTCTAGGTCCATCCATGTTGCTGCAAATGGCATTATTTCATTCTTTTTTATGGCTGAGTAGTATTCCATTGTGTATATCATGTTTTCTTTTGAGTCCTCTTCAAACATCAAACTGTTAACTGAGCATTTAGAAACAAGTAGTGTCACAAGTTCGATCACTCAAGTAAGGCTTCACCAGTTCAGCCCAAAGATTGTCCATCAGAGGGAAGATGGATTTGTGAGCAGGAAGCAGAGGCAGAAACATGACACTCTATCAAATTTCATGTTTAGTTAACATTCTTCCTGAACTGCCACCTGCTTTCTTTAACGCTCTGTCAAATCTCTCAAACCTCCTACCGTGGGCTTGTAGAGTGTGTGAGCCTGAGGGGAGTGGAGCGATCTTCCGGGCCAGCTCCTCGTTTGATGCCTCATTGAAGGCCGAGGGGCAGCGACTGGCCACGGTCACTCAGCTGGTCTGGAGAAAGGCCGGGATCGGAACTTGGGTTTCCCGACTCCGGCACACCCTCTGCCACGTCACATCACCTGCTTCTCTGCTCCCTGAAAAGACTGTCCTTTGGGCATTTCCCAAAGTCCAGGACATATTTTCAGATCCATGAGCCAAGCCAGGTTAAGGGAATTGGTGTTGGCTCCCCAAGTCGGAAGAGGTTAGTCAGCCATCTTTTGTATATGTTTGCAAATGATGAGAGAGAGGGGAAGACGGCAGGTGGGCATCACGCAGGGTGGTCTGACACATAACACACTAGAGGTTTGGCTAAGCAGGGAGGAGCAGAGGCTGGCCTCCCGCGGCCTGGGCTCCTCCTCTAGCCGGGTCTGGGTCTGTCTGGCCCCTGTGGTGGGGTTTCTGGGACGGTTAAGGGAGCTGATGCACTGACACCGAGGCCTGCCACAGTTAGCTGTTACAGAAAGTGCTAGAGGGAGCTGCTTTTGATTTTGAGGCACCCATAACAATTTGATGGCACCTGAAGGTGCCCTGGACAGTCCCTCCCCTGCAGGGACCTGCGATCTTTCCAACAGCCCTTCCCCCAGCGGGGTTCTACAAAGCTGCACACACTGCAGATCCCAGCTGGGTCCCTCACGTGCTGCTAAGCTGCAGTTTTCAGTGTGACCCTGAGGGATCCATTGGGAATAAAAGCCGTGATTCTGCAGGGCAATAAACAAGCCAGCTCCTCTGACCCACAGACTCTCTCCAGGGTAAGACACCACCGCTCTGTAGAAGCGAGAGGTACCTCATTCCAACCCTACTCCACACCTGCATTAGTTGAACCTATGAAGGAGAATCCAATCTTCATATCATTTTGAAACAGAAGGACCCCAAGGTCAAGAAGAATAACTACCTAAATCATCCAAAGATCTTCCCTTTCCCTCCATCGCCTGAGACAACATTGCAGGTTTATTAGCCATTTTGTCTGTTAACATTATTCATTGGAAACAAACCCTGGGTGTGTGCCTTTGAGACCCCGTCAATCAACAAAGCTATACATAGAACACTGTGATTTGCTTTGCAGCCGAGAGATCCCCACAGATAACAGACGTAGAGATCTTGCCCGAGAAAGGAAGCACAGTGCTTCCTTATTTTTCTAGCACCCAAGTTAGTCCACATCCTCCATACAGTTGACTATCCAAATAACTATTGACAAACCATACTGATTTTGACCAGGGCTTAGCTTTGTATAATTACAGGAGAGCTCTTTTCTTTGCCATATCAGTATTACAGGTATTTATTGTTTTAGTCTTAATTTTAGAGGTAATTTAGGAATGGAATATTTAAGAGTCATCACATACTTCAATAAATAGTGAAGTAGCAAAAGTAAAACATCATTTATGGACACTTTGAAAAATTATGCGTGCAATTGAGGTTTAACCTGTTTGAGCGACCCTTAAAAACAGACACATTCATGTCATGCTAATGGCTTTCTCCTGTTTCCTTAATGATGTTATAATTACCCGTGGAAACACAGAAGCTGTTTTCCTCCTGATCTGTGTTTCCTCACCGTGACACACAGCACTTCTCCAGTTTTCCTGACAGTTTTCTGACCTGAAGTCAACGTTGTTTTCACTTCTCCTTAGGCCTCGGGAAGCAGTACCTCATACACCCCAGGCTGCCTCCTTTTTGGAGACTGAAAACCACGAAGAGGGAGGGACCCGGAGCTGTGGGTTAGTCAAGAGCTCAGTGTGCCTGCGCTTTCACGAGGACCTCCGGACCCTTCTCTGCTGCCCACCAGGACTGGCTTTCGGGCTCACTGGGCTGTGTCTCCCCGACCCTTGGGGAAGACTCTGGAAGGAGAAAGCCAGGTTGACCTTGCAGTTCTGGCTCATCCTCAGGGCCTTTGGTCACATGAGCCGTTTTGCCCAGGGATGCTCGGGGCGTAGTCCTGGAAGGGAGACCGCAGGGCATCCTCTGACTCTTTGCACAGAATTGTCGAGAACGTGGCGTCAGGGAGCCCACACCTCCAGGTATCTCTGCCACAAACCCTGTTCTTCCTGCAGCCCCGGCCGTGGCCCGGAAACACCCAGTCCTGCGTGGGTGGTCCTGCTTCCCGGACCCCTAGGAGAGAGGCCAGCTGCCAGTCGACTGTTTTTATATATGGGCCAACGTATGAGGGGAAACAAAGATTTCCGGAGCATAGTGTGCCTTCGTAAGTTAATTTTTTTTTATTATTATTGTTTCTTGTTTTATATTTTTATTTTCTAAAATTTTATTGGCATATAGTTGATTTAGTAAGTTAATTTATTCTCCGTCTCATCATCTCCTGAAGCTTTTGTGCCTCTGAATGATGCCTGAGGTTTCATCGCTAAAAACGCCTCCCTGGGTTCCCAGGGTCCCTAGGGCAGGGCGGGGGTCTCCATCCGCCAGCACCGTCCTTCCCTATCACTGGGGACTTGGCCCTCGTCCCTCAGGACTTGCCAGCTGGAAAAGGGTCTTCTTCACCACTCTCCACCCTGAATGAACGGGCGGCAGGAGCTGGACACCCCCTGGGTCCTCCGCCGGGCTTGGGACGAGGAGCCCTGGGTACCTGCGTCCGCGGCACTCGGATGCCACACAGGTGCCCTGCAGCCACTGAGCTCCGGTTGCTCGCAGAGCGGCTGTGGCCCCTGCCCCGAGTCAATGGTCACTGCTCACTTAGTGGCCCAAGGCTTTAACCTGGGAGTCACTCTCAACCCCACTCGCCAGCCCCGGAATAGAAGCCTCCACTTGCGTAGTTGCTACCTTTAACCAGTTACCTAAGTTCTGCCATCTTGGTATCGTTCAAATTCACCGTGTTCTTTATTTGTAGCGACACTATTTTGATTTCAGGAACAGTAATATGTTACCTGAATGAATACAGCCTCGTCCAGGTAGGGGTCTTTGTCTTCCATGCTGCCGCCTCCATCACTGTCCCCGCTGGGATTCGTCTCTTGCCTGTGGGTCGGGGACCCCAATGCCTGTTGGAAGGAGCCCAGCAGCCTTAGTTGGGTTTCACAGGCCGCAGCTGTTTCAGCCTGTCCGTCACTCCCTCCTCCTACCTCTGGTCACACTGTCTGACTTTCCTTGGGGAAGCCTCCCGCCCCCCTCCCTCCCTGTGCTTTGATCCCCCCCGCCGTGCCTCTCCACCTCCTCGGGGTAATCCAGCTCCAGGGCTGGCAGGCAGAGGGAATGTGGTCCCGCTGGCACCGTGACTGATGCAGGCTTGGCCGTTTGTGTCCATCAGCCCAGTGAAAAATCAGTCTTTGAAACTATTGTTCAGGAAGAGCTCGTTCTGCTGGGTATGCACCCTGGGGGATCTGAGCCCGGAGCTGCTGGGGGCCACCTGGACGTGGACCCTGGACCTGCGGAGAGAGACGGGCCAACCGAGCAGAGCCTGGGTCACACACACCTCTGTCACGTCGGCCACTGAGACTCAGGTTTGCCCGAGCCATGTCACCCCCAGTCTGTTCAGTTACACAGGCCCTTTTTTGTTTAAATCCATCTGAGCTGATATCTTTCTTTTTAACAAAAGAGACATGACTCCCACAGATGGCCATATGAGACCCTGGCTTCTCCTTGTCTTTTGAAGATTCCATAAGGAATCTCTTACATCCAGACTTTTGCACAAGGTACCTCCTTTTCTGGAATTTCCCTTCCTTTTCTTTGCTTGAATAATTCCTATTCATTCTCCAAGAATCAGCCAAGACTTCACCACTCCCGAGAATCCTCTCCTGACCCACCCAGGCTCCCTGACCACGACCCTCTCCAGCACTCACTGTAATACACCCCGATTGCCCGTATACTTTTGGGGACTCCCTCTAGACTACAAGCTCCTTCGGCTGAGATCATGTCTTCTAATTGTTGTATCTCCAGAATCATATATATTTACTCATATGTATGAAAGAAAAATGAAAGGTTCAAAGGGAGATAAAGAGAAATTATTATCTTGGTTTAATTTAAAATGGGACCATGTATTTCAGAAATATCATTGCCTTTGGCTAAATCATGAGAATGAACTGGAGGAGGGCAAGCTTGGAAACATGGAGACCAGTTGTGGTCATTAGGCAAGAAATGATGGCATTATGAATCACGAAGGTGGGCGTGAGGATGGAGGGGATGTGACAGATTCAGGATATTCAAGAGACACGACGGCCCAAGATTGAGGGAATGTGCTGAATTCATTTATTAGCTCTCATGCTTTTTTGCGTGCTTTAGTTCTGTTTTTGAAAGATTAAACTGTAGGGGTCGAGCATGCTGTTGGACGCAAAGGTCCAGGGCTCAGGAAGGAGTGTGGGGTGTGTCTGGGGGTCCTTGGCACTCAAGGTAGTAGAAGAGGTAGAACAGGGAGGCCGTGTACAGTGGGAAGAGAAGAAGCCTGGGACAGACGGTCAGGAAACACCAACAGGCAGAGAAAGAGGATTCTGACCAAACAATCCCCTAATTTTATTTTTAATCCAACAATTCAGGCTGGAAATTTAACTGTCTTTCTCTCTAGACGTCTTCTTATCTATTTCTCCTGATTCTGGTGAATTCAGATAAAGAATACTTATAAGAACTTTTATCTCAACACTTTCTTTTTCAAATAAGATATATAAATATCTAGATAAATATTGCTAAACCTTTTGAAAACTGACTCTACTTCCTCATAATATCATTCGTTATCGATAGTTACTATGACCGTTTTAGGCCAAACTGGGGGGTTGAGGTCATATATCTCTTGATCTTTAAAAATATCTACAACCAGACTTTTGTTTAAGGCAATGGAAAACTGAAAATACCATCCTAGAATTGTTTTTGAGGACACATTTTTAAAAAAAATTAACCTAGTTAATGGCATATTTACAAAGAGGTAGAAGAATCTGGAAGTGTCTATCTCCATTTCCTCTTGATTTTTTTTTTTTTCATACTTGACATTCCTTTTACTCCCGCAGAGCAGGCTCACATCTGCTGTGTGTTTTGCCTTCATTGATACAGATGCTCCAAAATCAACAGGTGTTTTCTGATGTCAGAAGCCTCTCTTGTTTCCTTTGGATGCATTCCAAAGCTGGATAATGACATGTGTGGCTGAAATGGCTTATCTCTTCCATAGGACCAACTGGCTAGAAGATGCCTGAGGCCCTGTTGCCAGGGAATTCTCCATCAGTTTATCCACACGATTCTTCAAACTTCCAGGTCTGGGTTCCAGGTAGCGTGTGTTGTGTGACGTGCACTGTGGCAGCGTCCACATGGAAACCGACAGAAACATTTTGATTCGAAACTTTGGTCTCTAGCAATATCTAGGAATTGTTTTAAAAAGGAAATAGATATAACACATGGTAACCCTCTTCCTTGATTTCTTAACAAAACTTTTGGTCCGGAGATCCACTGAGAGTTTGAACTCTGAATATATATTGCTGTGTTTAAGCACATAGTACTAAGCACGAAATTTAGAGAGTTCATATTAGAAAGAGCTGTCTTGTATGGCAGCCAATTTAATTATTTCTACCATGAGCCAGTCACATTGAAAGAAAAATTCCTAGATCCATCAGAAGAATAATTAAGATATTTAACTATATTAAAACCTTCATGTTCACTGAAATATTTCATGTGCTTCGGTTCCTATTGATTTAAAGGACATGTTTTGGGACCTCCCTGGCGGTCCAGTTGTTAAGACTCCATGCTTCCACTGCAGAGGGCATGGGTTCGATCCCTGGTCAGGGAACTAAGATCCCACATGCCGTGGCGTTGCAACCAAGAAAAAGAAAAGACATGTTTGAATTTTCACTAGATGAAGCTTAACTGCTTCTGAATCCTTAATTTAAGTTGTAGATTATATTATTCTCCTTCTCAACGTCATTAAAGAAGATCTTTCCAAAAAACAGGAAAATATTTTTTGGTGTATTGTTAAAAGTAAAACATGGTCTACACACAGAACCGATTTGGGGAATTAAAGCCTTTTTCTCCTGCTGCAAGTGGCCCCTGTGAACTCAGAACCCTAAACTCCTTCTTTTCACATCAGGAATTCTTTTATCGAATTGCTGCTCAGTGACCATCAAATCGGTTTTCCTTTCAAAAATATAGTCAGACTCTTACACTATTATAATAAATACCAAAATTAGAAGGTACTTAAAGGCCTCATTTCACAGGCTCTGGCCAAACGGGCGACTGAGAGTGGAGAGAACAGGCCCACCTCCCTGGATGTTCGAGCTGAACTGAGGTGAGTCGACACACGTGTGAATTACGGAGAACAAAGCTGGGCAGGACAGGACAGCAACACGCTTGCCATGCTCACAGGTCACATCAAAGGGCACTTCTAAAGGGGCGACATCACCTGCAGACGAATGTGAAGAAGAGGAAATGTTCTTGAGCTTTTAGGTTACCCTTCACAGGAGTTCTAGCAGTTTGGGACATGGCTCAGCAGGAGGTAGGCTCATACTTCCAGGATTCCTGTTTATTTCTGGCTGTGATCAGTATCCTCGTGTGGGTCTCTCTCTACCTGGGCTGCCGTCGAACAAATCGGCAGAGAGAACAGCCTCTGCGCTCAGCGGGCTCCGGGTGACGCCTCCTCCCACCTTGGCTGGCTCTTCCTAGGCCACCGCACAGTCCGCCCAGCTCAGCCGCTTCCCAGCCCGCTGCCACCCCAAGCATCACCATCTCCCTACAGGGGTCAAGCCAGGCCCTCTGACGGAGCTCCCTTCCTCGGGGAGCATCAGGACTGTGGCGTCCGCCCTCTGTCCCTCCATCTCCCTCGCGCCCGGCCACTGGCACCTACCACACCCCCGTGGCTTCATTTAGTGTTCCCAGCCTGTCATCTCTTAGTCTTAGTGACCCCCTTAGTCTCTTAGTGACCGGCCCCATCACCACCCTGACAGTTTATGCCTCTTGGACCTTTAAACATTCCTCAGATTTACTTTGATTGTTCAGAGAAGGTCTGTTTTCGCTCATCTCTTATCAAGCAGGCTGAATAGCGCAGTTTGGCTGGGTTGGGCTGGGGATTACCTCTGACTGCTTATTTTAGAGAAAGTAGATGACATAGCAGTGGAGAAACCCATCCTTCTGAGGTGGAAGTAGAGATGCCAGATTCCATAGCTGTCTCTCATTGAGGGCTTCTTGGCTGAAAACTACTGAAAATAATAAACACCGTGACGAGGCCGCGGGGGTCCCTTAGGTGTGCTCCAGCTCCCCCCCAGGGATGTTTTCTAGCACACGTGCACCTCGGATCTCCACCCCACGGTTTGAGTCACAGGCATGGCCCAGCAGGCTTATCCCACGGGGTCACTTCTCTGCCCCCTCCAGGGGCGGGACCCCACCCCCCCGCCCCACTCCACCTTCTGCCCTGAGAACAGGAGAACTCCGGTCGCTACAACCTCAGACAAAGTCCGGCAAGGAGAAAACGCAATCTGGGTGGTGTGTCCCTCCACTGATGCCTGGCCGCCACCGGGACGCTTGGAAGCAGAGGGAATGTCTGCCCTTTGAGAATTCAGCATTTTCTTCCTCTCTTCTTCCAGACTCCTTTATCCACCAAACTTATCAGATTTGATACTCTCCAACTCCTGACTTGTATCACCTTTTGAGAGATAAGGAAAGACTGTGGAGCGTCTACTGAGAACCTGCGGGACTGAATTTCCTTATTGATAATTCTCATCACCTCAAATACGCCTCTGCTCTCCTGACATAATCTGTGATTTTAGAACATGCCTTTTCTGTTTTGTCTGTGGTGTAGTTTTGTTTTGTTTTTTTTTTTAATATATAGGAGCAGGTATTTTAATATATGTCTTTATCCGAGTCATTTTATTTTGGTGAGATAAGTAATATTCAAAAGGAGGGTATCAGTTAGCACTATCTTAAAACATATCTGAAACCTATTTCTAAGCCCCAAGTGTCCCCAGCATTGGTGACCCACCCAGCCCTTGGCAGTGGAGTGGACGGGAGGAAGGAAGGAAGGAAGAAGGGAAAGAATGAAACCGAACTGTGCCCTCAGAGAGCCCCTAGTGACACGTTAACCAGCCGCTGTCACAGACCCCCTCCCTGGGAGTGGCTTTGATGTCCAGCTATTCATTCTCTGGTTGCTGTGTTTACCTTTGTGAACTGCGTTCCCTCCCAAGGGTAGCTACGGATACAACAGAAATGCATGAAAATGTACCCTGTTTGGTGAGATGTTTCGTTTGAAATCTGCCAAGGTCAGATTTCAGTGTAAGGTCAGTGGAAGTGCATCAAGCCACCATCGCACTGACCACAGCCGTGGGACGCAGGCACAATTATAACCTGCCTTAAAGACGGAGCTCAGAGTGATTTGCCCAATGTCACACGCATAAACGGCAGGGCCAAGATTTGAATTAGACTATAAAACATTGTGGTACATAAATGACACCTATTCCTCATTTCCCCTGAGTTTGTAATGAATTATTTATTGCAGCTGGAAGGCTGCTTCTTACAGGACATGGTCTTGGTATAGGAATTAAAGATGGAGGGATGGAAACAGCCCCGGATTCCACCTCCAGCGCAGGTGTTGGCACCCCCCCCCCCCCGCGCCCCCTTGGTGCTGCTCCAGAGCCCAGCTGAACCGGAGTAACACACCCAGGGGGTCACGGGAGCCGAACCTCCACATCAACCCCACTTCCTCTTCCTCCCGCTCCGGCCCCTCCTGAAGGTTCAGCTCGTCCTTCCTTCATGTTTCCTCATTTACCTACAGCTCTCCACGCCATGCCCTTCTGATTAAATAGCCAGATCTGACTGCTGTCGCTGGCGCTCCAGAGAACCCACATCTTTGGAATTCTTATAAAATTCATGGCCTTGTGCTTGACCCCAGCTGGTTTAGTCCTCATGACAAATCATTTACCAATTTATAAACTACGATCCTGAGGCATCAAGTAGTAACTCTCTCAAAATCACGTAAAGCTCAGGTGGTAGAATGTGTTCAAGTCCATCATCCTGTATCCCCAATTCAAGCAGCTCTAAAAACTCCCGACAAGACCGGGTCTCAGTTATGCGGGGGTTACGTGCGGTTTTTACAGGACTTAATGTAAAATTCAAGTCGGTGAGACCGAAACACGCATGCTCTTCCCCACTTTAATGGGCTTGAAGGCTTCACCGCTTGTGATGAGCCCACTGACCCCAACCCCGTGGCCGAGCGCCGTTGATGGATATCAGTAACCTCCCGCGGCTTGAGGTACTTGGGGCTATACAGTCTCTCTCGGGAGACTTGCAAACCTTGGGCCAAATCCTGCCAAATGCATAAATGCTTAGCCAGGAAATTTAAAAAGTCATACTTCCTGATCTTCTAGACCCAAAGGAATCTTTCCTGTCTGTCCTGGGTCACGCCAAAGAGCACCTACGTGACAGTTTGCAACTTCACTCTGATGTAAGGCCACCTGGGCTGGGTGGAGCCTTCGGCTGGTCCGCAGCCTCTCATCTGAAATTCTAAACATCAAAAAACAAAAAAAAACACGGAGAATCAAAAGTATTTGTACAACTTATTTGGCAGAAAAGAATTGATGTTGAGGGTTCGTTCTAATTTCGTTTATCCGCTGAGTGTGAATGTGCCTGTTTCGTGCTGAAATTTTAGTCTGTGTGCTTACAGAGTGCTGTCCCACACCTCTGTGGGTTATTAATTAATACGCATCAGATTCTCTTTCTACTTGGCCCCGAAGGCTTGGAAGAGGGGATTAAGATGCTGTAATTCATTTATGCAAGAACAAAAGGGCCATGATCCTTTGAGTCACTACAACTTTTACCAACAAAAAAATTATTTAGTACCTTTTATTCAGATTGACAAATACATTTTTAGTGTAGATGTTAGTAGTATACCGCCTGCTAGCTATTTCAACGGTGAAGATTCTTTTTTAAACTTTTTATTGAAGTATAGTTGATTAACAATGTTGTGTTAGTTTCTGGTGTACAGCAAAGTGACTCAGTTATATATATACATACATACATACATATATATTCTTTTCCATATTCTTTTCCATTATGGTTTATTATAGGATATTGAATGTAGCTTCCTGTGCTATACAGTAGGACTGTGTTGTTTATCTATTTTATATATAGTGGTCTGTATCTCAACAGTGAAGTTTCTGATTCAGGTAGTGAAATGCTAGCTAACCCCACCTGCTCTGTACAGCAACTATAATCTGCACGGAAATAATCATCCCACAGACACTATAATATATTATTAGCACTGAAATTTTAAGAAATGTTAACTATTTAATTATCTTAAATTTTATTATAAACCTGCCATATTTTAAAACAGAAAAGTTTAAACGGTGTTTAGAAAACACTAAACATTATTCAAATTTTATTTGAAAACTTAGAGTGTAATTTCAACCAGCAACAAAGCATTACTAAGAGGTACCCCACACTCCCTGCCCACCCCACCAAGTTTCTTTTTCTCCTAACAATTAAAGTCATATTGCTTGGTGCCACTGTGGGTAAACACCAATCCAACCTGACAACTGAAACTGTCAGTGATTATGAGCTGGTTATCTTCATGACACAGGGGGAAAAAAAAAAAAATATATATATATATATATATACCAATCAAAAAACAAAAACTACTAAATTTCATAGAAAATCCATAGATCCCTAAGAATGTCTGGGATTTCCTAAGGTCCATGGATCCTACTCTGAAAAACACTAGACAAGCATATGAATGTACACAGTCTACCAAAAGCTCTCCTGCCTTTAAGGAGTTACCTGGAGTGTGATAAAAATATAAGTATAGAGACTTCCCTGGTGGCATAGTGGTTAAGAATCCGCCTGCCAATGCAGGGGACACGGGTTCGAGCCCTGGTCTGGGAAGATCCCACATGCCACAGAGCAACTAAGCCCGTGCGCCACAACTACTGAGCCTGTGCTCTACAGCCAGTGAACCACAACTACTGAGCCCATGAGCCACAACTACTGAGCCCGTGAGCCACAACTACTGAAGCCCGCACGCCTAGAGCCCGTGCTCTGAAACAAGAGAAGCCACTTCAATGAGAAGCCCGCGCACCGCAATGAAGAGTAGCCCCTGCTCGCCACAACTAGAGAAAGCCTGCACACAGCAACAAAGACCCAATGCAGCCAAAAATAAGTAAATAAATAAACTAAACAAAACAAAAAAATATAAGTATACTCAGTATCCCATGGAGTCCTGCCAGGAAGGGCAATAGTTTCTTCTAAATGCTAAATAAATTACAAAACCTAAATTGCTAAAGATGAGTGGAAGTAAATGAAAAATTAACCAATACAAATTTTTAAATGAACTAAGAAATCTCAGTGTTTTTGATTGGAATTGAATTCACATGAAATTTTAAATGCCTGGCTTTCATCACAGGAAGGAAAACAATTTGTGAAGAAGCTTCCTTCATGTGTTGCATTATCTGGAACTATTAAAAAATATTTTGCTCATCCTCTCCATATATTTCTTTCATTTGGTGTTAGTAAGCATAGTGGATACTTTCCACTATAGGACGCTACACTTGATATTATTCCAAATGGTGTAGGGGTGCTGGGCGGGCGGGTGCAGATATCTGGCTGGGGAGTACGTTGTACTTCAGAAAGACAAAATAAAGAATGCAGGAACTCACCAAGGATGCTGAAAAATAGAGGAAGAGCGTTTTCACTGTTTTAGAGACGTCTCAAAAGTTTCACCTTGTACTAGGTCATCTGCAAAGCTGGATGAATCTAGGACTAAGGTAAGGTCCTAGGACTAAAGACCTGGGAGGATCCTTAGGTACAGCATTTGGTTCAGGACTCTGGAACAATCCTCACATTGTCCTAAGTTTATCCAAAACCAATCAATCTACAGAAGGAGTTGAACATACTCTAGGGATAGGTTGGAGAGTACAGGTTATTTGTTTTGTGCCTTTCTCTTCTATGTTAGACTTCTGTTTCCTAGAGTACGTAAAAATGATTGTTTAAAAAAAAAGTACAATCCCTCAATGTCATGAGGTACCAGAAACAAAAATGAGGTTGATCCAGAAGACTATGTTCAATGTATAATCTGGCTGTAATGTGTAGATTTTTAATGCAAAAAGTCAGTTTTTTTATTATTTCCATTTTTCAATATTAATGTAACAACCATCAACAGGATATGTGTGAGTGTGTATAAATAGACACACACATATTTATAATATTTAATCTACCAGTGATCAAATTAACAGCTATTGTAATAATAAAGGCATACACACAAGAGGCTGAATTCTGTTCTTTTCTCCATCATTTGTTTGGTTCTGTAACTGTCTACATGGAGTCAAATTCTTTTCTGCTGTAGCTGCATTTTTTCTTTCAAGACTTAAAGAAATGATGAACAATACCTCCAAAGTTTCCTGGCTACTTCTCGGTAGGTTCCAGAGGGACTGATTGCATCTTTGACCTGAAGAGCTGCCTGAATAGGAGTAAGGAGGACGTTTCTTACTGGATGCTGGGGCAACTCAAATCTGTAAACGTGTCCCTGCGAGGTCACTTTAATTGAAAGCTGCCTTCACTTACTGTCAGATTGAATGTGACTATGAGGAAGAGAGTCCATTTTCTCCCAGTGGTTTTATATTCCCTCTAGAGATGGTTTCTTTTCCGGTGGAAGACTTTATAGTTATTTATATTATAGGCAATGTAAAAATGAGTGTAATACTGACTAAATGTCTAGCGCCACCTATTGGTAGTCAAGTATACATTGAATCTTGGTGATTGACATTCCCTTTAAACAGTAAGTAGAGGTGATTTTGACTCTTTTTTTCCCCAATGTCTATGTCTATATGCATACTTTATGATACCCAGTATATTTAAGTATTGGTGGTAATAATAATTATTATCGAATACTTTAAAGTTATGGTTTGAATTATTCAGTTTCACAATTCTCTTAAAGCAGCACATGCAGTGATGGTCTACTTTGCAATAGTAAAATGAAAAAGGTAGAAAGATTCTGGAGTACAAGGAAGAGGCAAAAACATGACATTTTCACATTAAAAAATATATATATATAATACTTGTCTTGAAATACAGATGATCACTCACAACACAAAGTATCCTAATCATGCACTATTTCTTTTAAAACAGATTTTGGATATCCCACCCTACCTCCCCACCCCGCCCCCGAGATTTAAGAGTTTGAAATAATGGTCATTTAAATCCAATTACTGGGCTTCCCTGGTGGCGCAGTGGTTGAGAATCCGCCTGCCAATGCAGGGGACACGGGTTCGATCCCTGGTCCAGGAAGATCCCACATGCCGCGGAGCAACTAAGCCCGTGTGCCACAACTACTGAGCCTGTGCTCTAGAGCCCGCGAGCCACAACTACTGAAGCCCGCGCGCCTAGAGCCCGTGCTCTGCAACAAGAGAAGCCACCAAAATGAGAAGCCCGCGCACCGCAACGAAGAGTACCGTTCGCCGCAACTAGAGAAAGCCCGTGCGCCACAACGAAGACCCAACACAGCCAAAAATAAATAAATAAATTTATTTAAAAAAATAAAAAATAAATTCAGTTACTCATCTGGGCTAAGAATAAATGTGCCACAAATAGTGCCGAGACAACTGGATTTCCACATACAAAAGAATAAATAAAATTGGACTACTTCACACCATAAACAACAATGAACTCAAAACCATTGAACACTTAACAAAATGTGGTCTATACATACAATAAAATATTATTCAGCCTTAAAAAGGGAGGAAATTCTAACGCATGCTACGACACAGATAGACTTTGAGAGCATTATGCTAAGTGATATAAGGCAGTCACAAAAGACAAACATTCTACTCTTAGGAGGTAGTCAGATTCACGGAACAGAAAGTAGAAAGATGGTTGCACCTTTCATCTGGGGGGTGGGCTCTTGTTTAATTGCTATAGAATTTCAGTTTTGAAAGATGAAAAGGGTTCTGGATATTAATTGCACAACAATGCGAGTGTACTGAACTGTATACTTAAAAATAGTTAAAATGGTAAACTTCGTTGTTTTTTTAATCACTAAAAATAAATATAATTCTGAGAAATAGATCAAACATAAATGTAATAGCTAAAATTATAAAATTCATAAAAGAAAACATAGGCATAAATCTTCATGATCTTGCATTAGGAAATAGTTTCTTAGATATGATACAAAAAGCACAAGCAACCAATGGAAAAATAGACAAAAATGGACTTCATCAAAATTGATAATTTTTGTGCTTTCAAGGACTCCACCAAGTGAGTGAAAGACAACCTGGGAGGAAACATTTGTAAATCATATATCTGATAAGAGACCTGGATCTAGAATATACAGAGAATTCTTACAAGTCAATAATAAAAAGACGAGTTAATTTCAAAATGAGCTTGAGTTTGAATAGGACTCTTTCTCCAAGGAAGTTATACGAATCACCAATAAGCACAAGAAAAGATGCTCAATATCATTAGTCATTAGGGAAATTCAAATCAAAACCACAATGAGAATACTTGTTCATACCCACTCTGATGGCCATAATCAAAAAGACTGATAATAACAAGTATTGGTGAGGATGTAGAGAAATTGGAACCCTCACTTTTTTTTGCCGCACCCTGCAGCTCGTGGGATCCTAGTTCCCCAACCAGGGACTGAACCCAGGGCCACAGCAGTGAAAGCACTGAGTCCTAACCACTGGAATTCCCAGAACCCTCACGTATTGCTGGTAGGATTTTAAAATGGGGCAGCCACTTTGGAAAACAGTCTGGTAGTTCCTCAAATGGTTAAACACAAATTTACTGTATGGTTCACCCCAAGAGAACTGAAAACGTGAATCTGTACAAAAACTTGTATACAAATGTTCATAGCAGCATTATTCATAATAGCCCCAAAGTAGAAACAACCTAAATGCCTATCAACCGATGAACGGATAAATCAAATGTGGCATATCCCTTCAATGGAATATTAGCCAGCCAGAGAGAGGAATGAAGTCCTGACAACTGCCGCCACATGGATGAGCCTTGAAAGCATCTTGCCAAGTAAGAGAAGCCAGTCACGAAAGACCACATAGTGTGTGATTCCATTTCTACGAAATGTCCAAAATAGGCAAAACTGCAGACACAGAAAAGTCCATTAGTGATTTCCTGGGGCCCTGGAGGTCTGGAGGGGAAGGGGGAGTGACTGCTAAATGTTTCTTTTCAGGGTGATGAATCTTTTAAAATTGATTATGGTTAAGGTTGCAGATATCTGTGAGTATACAAAAAACCATTGAATTGGACACTTTTAAAGGGGGAATTGTATGACACGTGAAATATACCTCAAAAAGAGCTGTTATTTAAAAAAGAGGGAGTGGATGGGTCAATACTGGATTCAGCATCATTAAACATTGGCTAGTTTAGAAAGAGTAAGATGAGAAAGAGAGATGCTGAACACCCTTAATGGTATTAAGGCATATAAAGTGAACAGAGTTTAGATTTAATGAATGTGAGGTTATACAGTGATTCGTAGTTTGAACTTTATTTTGTTGCAGTAAATAATTCCCACTAAAATTGAAAATAGAAACATTGCTCTTCTCACTCTTTATCTCCCAGACTCATTCTTCGCAACCGACAACGACCGAGCTTAAATCTAGAAACTTTCCCCCCAGCTAAGACTACAGCCCCTCTTCCTGGGATTGTCTTTCATATATGTTAATTTCCTAAAAGCACAAGCTGTTATTTTCATTCAGAATGTTAAAGATACCCCTAGGTAAACTCATTTTAAAAGTCTTGATTTTCACAGCCTTCTTCCACAATAGAAGCTGAAAGAATCCCTAGGGCAAGCCTCTCGAGAACCATCTGGGTGAGAATTTCCTCGGCTGCTTTGGTAAAAATGCAGATTCTTGGACGTTACCTCTAACTTACCACACGCCCAGGTGATTTTTATGCATACTAGAATGTGTAGATTTGGAAATATTCTACTTCCCTACTTCATCAGAGACGTGGGACTTTTGAAATTTTATTGCTGTATGGAGAACTACAGAATCCCAGAATGTGAAAACTGAGAGGCACCCAGGAGCCCTCTTGTGCAACCCTCTCATTTTATGGAAGAAGAAATGAGATGATTAACCCAAAGCCACACTGCCAGGTAGATAGGGGCACAACCGGGACCAGGCAGAGCGTGTTCTGCTGCTAGGGCGGCGTCCTGGATCCGCTGGGGCGGAAGTACTCCACGGAAGTACAGGCTCCCTCCATCCCCCATTAGGTGGGACGCTGAATCTTAGCTCTGAATACAAATAGGAAACTCCAGAGAAAAGAGGACGGAAATCGCATGAGAAAAGGGGTGGGGGTGGTCTCTGTAGAGATAATATTTTAACATTTTCTCTACCATACCTTTTTTACATTCACTCAGTTTAATATTTAGTTTTTAGAAAGCATTTCATGCTGTCTCAATTATTACGTGTGCATGTAAGTGAGAAAGCTTACTTCTGTGTTGGTAGAGTTGACTATTTCCCCTTTTCTAGTTGGGCACTGGTGGCTCCTTAGGAAGGATTTTCTACAAGTTGCGATTCCTCCAGAAAACAATTTCACAAGATGGTTCTCTCCCTCTCCCTCCATCTTTCCTTCCTTCTTCTGCCCTGGAAATTGGCCAGCAAGATTATTTATGGCTCCTGGTTCACATCACACCTTAATAATAAACAGGAGCAGTTTCCCTTTGTTTTCCAATTTCAACAGCACGGTAGTTAAAAATTGGCTGCCATCAGAAAACTCTTTCTCCGAGTCTAATGTGCTGTGCTGTGTGTATACATGATTAACCAGTACAATACGTACAGCAAAGAAACCAGGTGAGAGATTTATTGATTCTGGCTGAAACAAATTGAAAAGTAACCTTGAACACTTTGTGAGTCCGTAATGAGTTCCACACATCAGCCTGGGAAACAGCGTAGCCCGTCCATTTAGTTGATCTAACTTAATAAAGTAATACCAGTGTAAAAAGTAGGTCAAAATGATGACATTCTAAAATTCAAAGTTCTTTTTTTTTTTTTTTTTTGGCTAAGAGAAATGCATTTATTTTAAATGGGATTAATGAATTTGGTAGAAGATGGTATTTTGTTAGATATTTTGAAGGTCCCTCTGCTAACGAATACTTTGTGATTGATTAGTGGGATGAATGAGTGTCTCCAAGTTCAGAGCAGATTCCAAGTAACCTTCAATGACTCGGCTCTTCTACAAAATGTCCCTGCCTCTGATGAGTCAAAATTCAAATTGAGACTGTAAACCAGAACATAGAATTATTTAGTGTCGTTCACATTATAGAACAGAATTCTGTTCTCCGGATATTCACCCCATTTGAATTAAATGTTATCTGACGCTATTAAGAGGCTTTGTTTTCTGAGATTAGGTATAAGCTTTAAAAAAATATCTGAATAATCGGAATAGTATAGAGAGCAATAATTATTAAACCCTCCTCCACCAATTAACATTCTGAAATCAGAAATGGAGAGACTCTGTATATAATAAGCACATGTGATAGCAGATTTCTAACTTAATTTTCAAACACAGATTTTTCACTGTGGATTTTTTTTTTGTTGGTTTGTTTGTTTTGTTTAAGAACCATAAAAGAAACATGTCTTTTCTTGGATATTATATTTTATTCATAATGTTTTTCTGTTTATGGTAGGAATTAACTGGTTCTATAAAAGTAGAGAATTCCATTTTTATGGGAAGAGGAAAAATAGGTTAAAGTGGGTAAAGGTAAGTCATCCACTTGGTTATTGAGAAATCTTGATTCTTTTTAAGGCTGCAGCCCCCCTTTTTTTCCTGGCCAAAAATAAAAGTGACTAAGTTCCCCAAAGTGTGGGGTAATAAAAGAACCAAAAATGAGTAAAATTTTCATTCTGACTACAGTATACTACTCGTTTTGGTAGGAAAAAACCCCACAGATTTCAAAACTGAATAGTAAGCTTTTGGTTTGTTTACCAATAGAAGAACTCTTGTTTTCTCTTCTAACAAGTGTTCCCAAACAGAAAACTTACCACAATCAGTTTTAGAAAAATATTTCTCTTTGAGGCAAGAAGGACAAATACGATGTTTAAACAGCAGCCAGTAAAGACCCTCAGTGTGGAGGAAGGATGCCGACATTCCCCACACCTGAGACGCCTCGCTTCACAATGAAACGGCAGTGTTCTTGCACCCAAGTAGAACCTCTAGAAATTCCGACGTTAGGGCATGTTGCCACGGACACCCATGCTTAAATCTGAAAACACTCTGGTTAGCATAGAGCTCGATTTGTAGAGAAATAATTATTCTCTTTGTCATTTTGAGTCCTCAGGCACCTAAAGAAAGTCTTTTCACCCAGAACATGGTCATGATCTTTTAAAATCCATTTGTAAAATTATTTCACTTCTTATGTAAAAAGATAAAATATTGACTACTGATGAAAATTTCCTCCTACACAAATATTTTTCAAGCTCATTTACCCCCCAACCTTACTTAATATCACTAAACATTAAACAAAAATTTTCTGAAATATGTCATCAAGTCCCAAAATGAACAAGTGAGACTGGGGAAAATCACTAACCAGCACGTATCAGGGAAGGGAAAGAAGGTTGTATGTTAAAATGTCTTGCCACTCCTACAATTACAAGTGTCATTTTCAAAAATTTAATCTTTATTTTATATTGGAGGATAGTTGATTTACAATGTTGTGTTACTTTCAGGTGTACAGCTAAGTGATTCTGTTATACATATATATATATCCATCCTTTTTCAGATTCTTTTCCCATATAGGTTATTACAGAGTATTGAGTAGAGTTCCCTGTGCTGTACAGTAGGTCCTTGTTGATCATCTATTTTACATATAGTAGTGTGACAAGTGTCAATTTTAAGTTGATTAACTTAAGGTAAACTTATCTTTTTTCTCTTTTTAAAGTTCATCGGTGTTCCCACCACAAACCTTAACTGCCATTTAATCTTAGTAAGACTGAAAAGAGAGGGTGAAAACTCATTTTACTCATTCCAGGCAGGAGGGTGGGAGGAGAGGAAGCATTTAGAATTCTGAAGTAGATTTGTAGAATGCTTTAAGGAAGCTCCAAAGTACCAATGAATTCAAGCTTAAAATAGGACATGAAATAAAGTTTAAAAGCAAACTTGTCAGATGATAACATTATCCTATGACTAATCATAAATCAATTAGTTTATGTGCTAAAGCCCTTTTCTATCAACTACCCTGGGAGAGAAGCTAATCCATTCATTGCCAAGTGGAAATGTGCCTGGGGAGGAAAACCGTCCCGATTGGTGCTGTCTAACTAGGTGCATCTTCCAACCAGTGTTCAATTTCAAATAAAACGTTTAATATCTGAGTCTTTTCCAGATAGTCTCTGACTTCTAATTTTTTAAGTAAGAGCTTTATGGAGATATAATTTACATACTATACAATTCACCCATTTAAAGTGTACAATTCAGTGGTTTTTAGTAAGTTCAGTTGTGCAATCATCACCACAATCGAGTTTATAACATTTTTATCACCCCAAGAAGAAACCCCATTCCAGCTCCTTTATTACTCCCCCCTCCCCAGCCCTAAGCAACTGATAATCTATTTTCTGTCTATGGAGTTGCCTATTCTAGACATTTCATATAAATGGAATCACGCAGGATGTGATCTTTTGTGACTGGCTTCTTCACTCAGCATGATGTGTTTTCAAGGTTTAATGTCTAATTAAAAAAACCAACTTTCATTTGGGAAGAATTTCAAACTTACAGAAGAGTTACTAAAACAAAAATTGTACAAAAAAGGGGGAGGGGAGTGGGGGAGGGATGGATTGGGAGTTTGGGATTCGTGGATGCAAACTATTATCTATAGAATGGATAAACAACAAGGTCCTACTGTAGCACAGGGAACTATATTTAATATGCTGTGATAAGCCATAATGGAAAAGAATATGAAAAATAATATATACGTATAACTGAATCACTTTGCTGTAGAGTAGAAGTTAACACAACAGTGTAAATCAACTATACTTCAGTAAAATAAATTTTTAAAAAATTGCACAGAAAAAGTCCATATATCACTTTTCCATATTCACCTATTGTTAATCAGATGTCTAAAGGCTTTCAGTGTCTGTTACCACAGCAATAAAACCTTTTTTTAAAAAGTTATATTTATTTAATGAATGCTTGTAAATAATTTGGATTGCCATTTTGAACCTTCTTAACATGACTTGAAACCCAGGGGCTAACTGGGTGGTAGACATGTGCTTGATACAGGCCAACCGATTTTTGTATGTGCCCAGCGGTACATGAGATTGTAAGACTTTAGAAACTGAAATGAACTGAAATGAACACACAAGAAACAGGATTTCAGGCGGCCAGGAAGATACCACGCCCCTTCCCACCATTCTTATCAGATTGGACTTACAATCAATCAGCATCTAGTAAGCATCTTATTTTGTGTCCCAAAGTGGTATAAAGCGATATAAAGAGGAAGAAGCCAGGTGGTCAGTTTTCACAAAAATAACCAACTGCAGTATACTGTGGCCTGAACTCTATTAGCAAAATTATGAAAAATAGCTATGGGAAGCATAAATAATTAATTCTTTCTGGGAGGAAGATGCTGTAGGAATCACAGAAGGGGATGTACCTCAAGAAAGCTTTGAGACAATTTTTTTCCTACTGGCCAAAGGCATTAAAGATGGGCCAGCCTACGTCTTTTTATGGAAAAAGTGATAAGATGAAGTTAAGTAGGTCTTTTCCCCTGAAGTTTTATTATTTTACAAATAATCAGGGAGCTAAGAACCTAAGGCAGCTTTTTTAGTTTGTGTTTTAGGAAAAATAGTACTCAGGGTACCCTAAATGTAAACTAGCATACATTACAGCTTTCCTCTATGTTGCAACAATTCTAGTGCACGCCATTTACAGTGTACTACTTTTAATATGTTAACGCAGTGTTTCCCAGCCCTGGAAATGGCCCCAATGTTTCCCAGCCCAGGACCACTAGGATGCTTGTACTACAAATTCCCGGTTGAACAGAATCTCTGTTGAGAGAAGTCTGGGAAACTGTTTGGAACATGTTCCCCTAGGAGTTTATGATGATAAGCTACATTTAGAATACTGTGTTACTATATTCATTATCAAAACTTAGTTTATGGACATGGAAAGTGTTACTGCAAAAATGTGGAATGAAAAGCATGTTGTCCTAAGTCTTCAAGGCAGGCCGAGTGCTCTAGTAACCTAAGGGAATTGAAGGCCTTTCCAGCAGTGCAGGAATCATCAGTGGCTAAAAGGAAGATGATAGAGTGGTGTTTGTGCATGTGTGAAGCCGTGTGGACAGTGTGGAATGGTGGAAAAAGCATAAATTGTGGAATCAAAGGATCCGGTCCTTCCTAGATTTGTGACTCTCGTGAATCATTTCATCTCCCTGAACCTCATTTTCCTCTTGTGAAAAAGAAAAGAAAAGAAAGAAGTTTACAATAGCCAGGAAATGGAAGCAACCTAAATGTCCATCGACGGAGGAACGGATAAAGAAGATGTGGTACATAGATATAATGGAATATTACTCAGCCATGAAAAAGAACGAAATAATGCCATTTGCAGCGACATGGATGGACCTAGAGATTATCATACTGAGTGAAGTAAGTCAGACAGAGAAAGACAAATACCATATGATATTGCTTATATGTGGAATCTAAAAAAATGGTACAAATGAACCTATTTACAAAACAGAAATAGAGCCACAGATGTAGAAAACAAACTTTTGGTTACCAGGGGAAAAAGGGGGGAAGGGATAAATTGGGAGATTGGGATTGACATATACACACTACTACATATAAAATAGATAACTAAAAAGAACTTACTGTATAGAACAGGGAACTCTACTCAATAATCTGTAATGACCTATATAGGAAAAGAATCTAAAAAAGAGTGGATATATGTATATGTATAACTGATTCACTTTGCTGTACAGCAGAAACTAACACAACATTGTAAATCAACTATACGCCAATAAAATTTAAAAAGAAAGAAGTAAGAATATTATAGTAGGGTTATTTTGAAGATTAAATTGAAGTTTGCATATAAAAATACTTTTTGAAGTACTGTATAAATATTAATTATTATGTTATGTAAAACAACAAATCACTTTTCCACATTCATGTCCTTTAAAAAGCAATACCAATTTTTTTTTTTTTTAAGGAACCAACATACCACTTTAAATGTACTATGCAAGTCCACTATACCTGAAAATAAATCTACAAAAGAAACAATTTTTCTTTTTGGTGTATTACTCCAGGTTGTAGCAGTTTTCATAGTGTCACAATTTTAGGTCTCCTCCTTACAGAAAGTTCTTGCTCTAAACTTGAAGACATTTGCAGATGCCTGGTTTAGAGAAAACCTACAGATACATGAAACAGTAAAGTAAGAGAATTTGACGATCATTTGAATTCAAGAAAGCTATTTATAAAAAAATTTAAAACTGAGGGAATACCACTAGACAATTCAAGCACCTTTGAGAGCCCAGCTAATTGCAATTTAGAATGGAAAAAATTTTGGAAACAGTATCTGCCTGGAAAATACAAATTCCCATCAATTAATGATTTAAAACCCTCTGTCTGAACCAAGGCCTTAGTATAGTAATAATATATAAGTGATACCAAAAAAGTCAATATTTTATTATATGGAAATATTTTCAATACATGGAAACTTGTGATCACAGCTCTTTGTCGATAGTGATGGGAACAAAAGGAAGATGGGAACTGTGACAGCCAGAATTCCAAGCACACTGGTCAAGTTAGAAGTCAGAATGAGGTGGGGGATGGGGTGAGCAGAATTTGGCCAAAAAGCCTGATCCTGTTACAAGACGAAGGGCGCCCCACAAGTCAGGGAGGGAGCCCGCACCATCTACAGCAACAGCACTCTGCAGCCTGTGTGTTGTCATAGCTGCAAACACTTTAGGTGAAGGACTGCAGCCTTTAGCTTTGGCTTCTGGTACCAGACCCCCCAAACTGACTATTAGAAACTTCAGTTTCTCCATGGGTAAAACAACAACAACATTGTGTATATATATATATAGAGAGAGAGAGAGAGAGAGAAATTATACTGTATCACAAATATTATATCCCATATATTCTATTATCTACACGATGCGTGGGAGTAGTTACAGCTAATAATACAGCTGGCATCAGAAGAAAGAATTCACATCGGTGACTTAGAAGCAGGTCACCGTAAGGTTACGTGACCCTACGAGGTCCAGCTGCCCGTGCTTTCCTCTTTGCCCCCAGTTCGCTCGCCAGGCTTCCCCTCCTGCCCAGACACTAGCCCCCAGCAGCGAAGCTGAAAGCGTTCATCCCCACTCACCACCGCGGCCGCAGATCTGACTGTCAAGGCAAACAAGCCCGTCGTTCAGCAGTGAATAATGTCAATAAACGGCTTATTGTTGAGCTGGTGCTTATCAGTGAGAGAAGTTCTCATCTAATATCGCTCTTATAATCCATTGAGTATCTCCTTTAAAAAAAATAAATAAGGAACTGGGGACCTAAAACGGCTAAGCGAGGAAGGGGCTGCGGGTTTAAGGCCGGTTCTCCCTCGGGGGGTGGGGGGGGCGGTGCTGAGGTCTGCAGCCCGGGGGGTGTTGGGGCTGGGATGCAGGATGCGGATGCGGTACCCTGCCTGGCGGGAAGCAGCTCGGAACTTTGGGAGCAATGTGAGAATAGGTTGATGTCTGAGGGCCCTCATAATAAAAAGTGTGAGCTTGTATTTTGCATGACTTCGTTATTTTATTTTTCTAGTGATGTTTTAAAAGTTGTATTTTAAAAATATCAGTGGGTGACAGATTGGAAAGAAAGGGAAAACCGGAACCTTCTGCACGACTACTTTGAGAAGCCCTGCTTTAGAGAACGGTTCATTTTGATGAGCATTTCAACCACGGAGTCATTTTCTCCGCAGAAAAGTGACCCGGGCGTGATGGGAGGGGGTGGGGAACGGGCGCGGGTACTCAGATCTCCCGCCTGTTTGCGGTGGGCGGTGGGATCTTTCTTAGTCAACCTGCAGGTGGCTGGGCAGAGATGCCTTCCTCCCAGCTCCTGGCTCCAGGTGAGCGAGTGGTCTCATCCCTTCAGCAAACACCTTCAAAGAGCCGGCTGCAGATATGAAGATTGGCCTTCTCCAAACACAGCGAGATTGTGGAGGGGGAGTAGGTGAAAATCATATTCTTAATCACAAACAAACACAATTAACTGGCAACTGGATTAAGATACCTAATCAGACCAAATTATCTAGAGGCTCTTATAACCATCACCCTTCTTTTGAAAGTTCTTAGTTACTCTGGGAGATAATGCTCTGTTAATGAA
Source organism: Balaenoptera physalus (assembly GCF_965194825.1). Taxonomy (NCBI): domain Eukaryota; kingdom Metazoa; phylum Chordata; class Mammalia; order Artiodactyla; family Balaenopteridae; genus Balaenoptera; species Balaenoptera physalus. The sequence continues at coordinate 58,811 of NW_028124693.1, forward strand.
ATATGTGCCCAGAGGGAACATTCCTCTTCTTAAAGTGACAGGATGAGGCTTCAATAAAAGCAATATAAACTCTAAGAGAAAAGAGTGTTCTCCAGAAAAAGACATGACAATGCTCAAAGGCCAACCAGCAGTCAAAGCGTCCACAGTTTTGGTCCCTCTGAGGGCAGGGGGAATCCTCTGATGGGCTGTCTCAGGCCATCTTTCATTCATTCAGCAAATCTTGTTGAGGTCCTATGATGTTCTGGGCACAGGAATCCAGCAGTGCACAGCACAGATAACGTTTCAGGGAGCTAGCATTGCAATGCGGAGAGGGAGAGACAATAAACAGATAGATATACAATATGACACCTGCTAAGAATAGGTGCTTTAGGACATTATAAACCAAGTGGGAGAAGAGACTAAGAGAAGTTTCTGGAGGCAATGGCAGACATTGGCTATTTTAGGTAGGATGGTCTCCCAGAGTAGGTGTCCTCGGACGATGGAGCTAGCCGTAGAAAAATCTGGGGGACCTCGGTTCCATGCAGAGGGAAGAGAACATAGGTTTCAGGAAAGAAAGAGCTTGGCATGTTTTAGAAGCAGCCAGAGGCCAGAATATAGCAGAGGTGGAAGAGAGCAGTGAGAGGTGCGAGTAAAGAGGTAGGAAAGAACCATTGTATGTGGGGTGTATGGGGGCTGTGCGGGCTGCCATAATGGACAGGTATTTACACTTGATTGAATTGGCATTGGTGATTATATGTCATGTACGTGCATTGGAAATGTTCACTATTAAAGTGTACCCAAATCAAAGGCCAGGCAAAAATCGGAAAGTATTTACTAATTATCTTTATAAATATTCTATTATAATTCATTTGTTAAATTGAATAAGTATTGGCAAAATCAAATTAGCAGAGGTCTTTGAACTACTGAAGACTTAAACTGCTCAAGAATTAAAGCTTCAGTCTGAACAACCATCCTGAAACTGAACTGGTATATCAGATATGTTTTGTAAGTCTCACTACATACAATGCCCAAACCAGTTAATACATACACGTATGATTAATGTTTGTTAAAGCATTCATGCTTCAAGTCTTTGCCTAACCAGAGGCTGCCCCTTCTAGCTCTGGGATGTTTTATCATCACCCTTTCTGTAGAAGTGACCCAGTAAGATTTTCCTGTTTTACTTTTGGAAAGGGAGGAAAGCTATGCCAAGGAGAGAGGAGCTTGGTAGGTGCCCTTGGCTGTCCATTGCAGCTGAACTTGGACCTGCTCACTAGCAGGGTTTCAGGAGCTGCCAGGGGTGCATCTCCTGGGCTCTGCAGAGAGAGAGCAGCCATGGAGGGGGCAGTGTTTGGGGGTGCTGAGCCTGACTTGGAGGCTCAGGGGTTGGTTTTCATATTAATACAGTTCCACAGAACTCTCTCTCATGCCGAAGATGAAAATGACTCATGGGAATTCAGTCATGCATAGAAGCAGTGTAAATTAGATTGGCCAACCTCTGAACTTGGGGCAAGTCATGAAATCTGACTTGGTATGCATGATTTTCTTCGTTTAAGATCATGGAGAGTAATGTGTGTGGGTGTGGCTGACAGAGGGGAGAGGCACTATACTTATGAAGTATTTCCTCAAAGCTGCCACAAATTCTATGAACGCTTCTGGAAAATATTATTTAATCCTTATTCCCCTTTCTTCCTTATCGTTTTTAGCAAAAGAAAGCCTACTAGGTCAAACCAGTCTCTAGTTTTGCTCTAGCCATGACTGAAAGCCCAAGAAACACTTTTTGGTACAATCTTGCACTATCAGAAGTGTGGGTGACCCCACCCTAAACAAACAAAAATAGTGCCTTGGGTTTTTTTTGTCTTTAATTGACTCCTGAGGAATTTGCCAGCAAGAAAAGATAGTAAAGAAGGAAATTTTGGTATTATAGTTTATGGTCACATTTTATACTTAAAATAATTTTACAATAAATTTAAATGAGTAATTATTATTTCTTTGCTTTGTTTTTTTTTAAACAATATATTTTTTTTTTTTAAGTTTAATTTTAATTTATTTATTTATTTATGGCTGTGTTGGGTCTCCGTTTCTGTGCGAGGGCTTTCTCTAGCTGCGACAAGTGGGGGCCACTCTTCATCGCGGTGCACGGGCCTCTCATTATCGCGGCCTCTCGTTGCGGAGCACAGGCTCCAGACGCGCAGGCTCAGTAATTGTGGCTCACGGGCCTAGTTGCTCCGCGGCATGTGGGATCTTCCCAGACCAGGGCTCGAACCCGTGTCCTCTGCATTGGCAGGCAGATTCTCAACCACTGCGCCACCAGGGAAGCCCCTTTGCTTTGTTTTTGAACATGAAAACAGTGGAGCATTGCAGGAGATCTGCACAGAAGTGCTGGTGTGCCCAGAAACCAAGCAAGCAGGTGGGGTAGCTGGGAGACGGATTACAGCCAGCAAATAACAGATATACTGAGAATAGTGGGAGCCGGGTTCCTTACTGTCAGAAAAGGGATTTACAAGTACGGAAAGGAAGCAGGTTAGCAAGAATCCTGAGATGTTGGATTGGAATTGGAGGTATCTTCAATTACCTCATGGTTTTAACAGATATAGAAATAACTATAGATATATGTGTGTACGCACGCACACGTATGCTTATGTTTCCTAGCTCTCTCTGCTGAGAGTATCTAGAAGCGATGATACCCCAGTACCAATGAGAACCCAGATTTTGGTTTCTAAACGCCATCCTTCACTAAAAGATGCTCTTGACTCCTTGGAGAAATGACTGAATCTGGGTTGAGGCAGGAAAAATAAAAGATGAGCCTGGAATATCTTGTTATGCCAAAAACTAAGGAAATAGCCAAAGGATGATAAGGACATATCAAAAGGATACAGGAGCCATGTTGAAAGTTGCCCCACTGGCCAAATCAGTGACAAGCAGACCACCCAAACAAATAATATTAGTTAAGGATGACAAACCACTGAATAAAGAAGGAATCCATGAGCCCATACTAATCTAAAGGGAAGGAAAACTTCCTTATAGTAGAAGGAATACATAAATAGAGAGGAATGATGGGAATACAAAACCACCACTCCTCACCCATGCAAGCAGATGCTAAGGCAGGTGGGTGGAGGTTTGATGAGGATATTAGCATAATATAGAGCATAGCTCTCCCTACAGAAAACATTTATCAATTGGATAGGGAAAAACGGTGGCTTGAAGCTGGAGAAACTGGGCAGATACCAACCTGATCAGGTGGTCAAGGTTAACTCAACAGTGATGATGGGGCTGACAGGTAGCCTCCCTTATCATGCCCCGGGAAGGGCACACCACCATTTCTGTGGTTTTCCTGCCAAGAGTGCAGGAGCCCATACCAGACAGACTGGTCCTGGGACCCCACTGGAACGAAAGCCCCTCACTCTTTAAAATCATAAAGGAACTGTTTCAGATGCAAACCGAAAGAGACATGATATCTAAGGGCAATGTGCGATCTTGGATGGAATGCTGGACCAGAAAGAAACAGTCTTTGTGGGAGCAGCTTGCAAACTTTGAATTGGGCAAGTGGCTCAGCTGGTAGTGATGTGTGGTAGGAATGTTAATTTCCTGACCCGTTTGGTTATGTGATGGCTGGTTAAACGGGAGAGTGTTCTCTGGAGTATTTAGAGCGAGTGAGACACCATGTCACAGCCTGCTCTCAAATGGTTCAGAAAAAGGCTAACGACACACATACAGACATACATACACATGTTTTAATACGTAAGAGATAACATATTATATAGATGTATTACATATTTATGTAGTGTCTACAACATATCGGCATATGTTAATATGTTCTATGATAAATATGATTACGTATTTATATTGTTATATCCATTTACATATTTTTAGAAAAGGAGAGAGCGAAAATGTGGGGAATTTTTTTCTTTTTTTTTAGATTGAGATGGAGCAAAAGTGGTAACATGCTAAGAAATTGGAGAGTCTCCCTGAAGGTGCTAACAGTTCTTTATACTATTCTTGCAACTTCTCTATAAGTTTGAAATTATTTCAAAATAAATGATTTAAAAAGAATGCTGTGTATTTACATAGCTGTATGAGTAACAAGCGCTTTGATATATTAGTGTAATATGTGATATTTCCTGTGTAAGGCATTCCCATGTTTCCAGACTCTCACTAGGATAATTTTACAGAACTTGAAAAGCAGGGATGGGTTATGCAGTTCTTTTCAACCCTAAGATTCCACACATGTCAGGTGAGTTCCAAGGAAATGTTACCTCATAAGAAAGTGTCAGAAAGAATGGGTTGTCTATTTGTCTCCAAATTTCAGTTTTAAATTAACCACTGGGGAAAAAAAGAAAGAAAAAAAAATTAACCACTGAAATAACCTATATGTACTAAAATAATGGTTATTCAGTAAATCTATAGCCTTAGTTCATAAAAACAGAATCTGGTTTGCCCTGGATCAAAGGTGGGACCCTTTGTGCAGTAGTTTTTTTAAAAAGTTTTTGCTCTCAAAACAGCAGCATTCCATTATAACCCAGAGCAGTACAGTCTTCTTTACAATCCCTCTTTCCATTTTATCTCAATTTGCTATTTTTTTTTCTGTACAAAGAATCTTCTCTAAACGCATATACACCCAGACATCTGCAGACACACACACTAGCCCAGTTTCACTGAGCACTTTTACTTTGCAAAACGTCGTGATTATTTATTCTCTTCTTTATCTGGAACAGTTGGGAAGAGATCGGGCATCTTCTTCTTCCTTTTTTGAGAAAACTGAGGGTGAGACAGTTTAAGTGACTGGCAGTTTACCTGGCAGTAAGTTACTGAACAACCAAGACTAGAATTTGGGATCTTTTCACAATGAAAGATCGAGGCAAGGTTTGTCCATTTGTGGGTTAGTCTTCCTCTAAACACGAGTCCTGGCCATAGTTATCACGATTGGACTTTGTCTCTATGCCTTTAGGAGAAGAACCTAGCCAGACCCAGGTTAAATGCTCATTGCAAGGTGTCTTTGCATTTCAAAGATCTTTTAATGGAATACCGAACGCTTTACAATTCTATGTATTTGTTTCCTGGCCAGTCTTCACAGAGTTTTAGAAGGTTGACATGCACAAAACAAAGATTTTTATGTCACCACCAAAGTAAAAATGTTGACATTGAAATATAATTAGAAAATGCACAATAGTTTATAGACCTCTGAAAAGCTTTTGCCAGTGTAACAGATAATTTTGATTAAAGCATGATAACATTAGTTATTACTAGTTATCATAGATGTCACAACATTAAAAAAATTCCATTAATTTTTTTCCTCGAAAACATTTGTTTATTTGTTACAATGCATTAACCTTCAGTATCACAGTAGCCTTTTCTTATTTATTCGCCCAATATGTCTTCATATGCTAGCATGCATTAATCTAAATTTTATTTTATTATTAAATACCTGGGTAATGCTTGCTATGTGCCAGGTCCTATTCTAAGCAGTTAATGAGCAATTAACTCGTTTCATCCACATAAAACTCTCTGAGGTCATTGCTATAATTACCCTTCACTTTACAGAGGAGATACAGAGAGGTGCAGCATATGTCCAAGGATGCATAGCTGGTAAGCTGCAGAACTATGATTCGATACCCAGCAGTTTGACTCCCAAATCTGTGCTCATAACTAATATACCGTGCTGTACTGAGCCGCAGACTTACAGGTGCTGAGGAATTATTTGTTGGGTAAATGAATAGATGATTCTCTTGTCTCTTATACTGATTTGAAAACATTAATCAAATTACCCAATTGCTCTGTGTCTCAATTTTCCACTTCATAAAATAGAATTGATAATATTTGCCATCCATTTCTCTCCCAAACAACATTATGAATGGAGGAATTTACTTTACCTAGCTGCTACGTGTATGTTTTTATGCACCCAAAGACTTGGTCAGCGGTACATCTAGAGGAGACCAACAGCATAGATCTTAAACATGTGACAAGACCACACAACTTGGTATAATTAACTACATCTCTTTCAGTCTGAATGAAGCACAGGGGCAGAGCTTCAGAGACCTAAACTTCCTTATATCTGAACTTTATCCCCATATAACTTTGAACTGTTTTCATTTTTTCAGCTGAATTAGAATTTGTAAAAAATAATACTCAAATTAAATGAGATGTCATCTACGGCTTAGATTATGTGATCTAATAACAATACCTAATTATAGATCTTCTAAATGAAAGTGCTTTCTTGTTACAGCCCTGTGTCTCTGCTGCTAAAAAAAATTAAGCTGTGACCTGGTTAGGAACCACACTGGAAGTTTCTGTGCCAAGAGTCCTTAATCCATCGCTACCTACCTGCTGGCTTTATTGGGTTCCTACAAACCCCTTCAGGTCCTTCACTGGTTACAGGCATGGCATGGAAAGAAAATCAAAACAAGGCCCACCAGTGTTAACAGCAAGGGCAAACAGGTGGTGCAAGCATCCTGGTCATGTGACCTCAAGCAGGTGACCTATTCTTTCTCAGTTTCAATCTCCTCTTCTGAAAAATGGGGATAATAACAAAAGCTGCCCTGCCTACCACCAGGGCTGTCGTGAAGCTCTGACGAGTTAACGTACATGAAACTGCTTTGTAAACTGTAATCTATGATTACAAACAAATTAATACTAAAGGTTTGGTTTTTGAAAAGTTCCCCAAAGATAGAAATTTATTTATGCATATAGCCACAAGAAAAAAATTCCATGTACATTCTTGGCGTGGACTTCCATGCTGAGTGGGTTCAGAAAAGCCAGAGGACTTGAGTTAAACCTCAGAAGAGGAGAAATTTCAGGTGCTTAGTGCCTGGACACTGAACCTTGGGGAAGGAGAGGATGAGAGAGAATAGGGTAGGTCTGAAGTCTGATGACCGCATGTCTACACAGATGTGTCTTAGATGAGAACAGTCTTTACTGAGGTTTATGGAGATAATTCTTAGCGCCTTGCCTCCAAAGAAGATGACCCCATGACCGGATCAAAGACAACCGTTATAGTATCCCTGAGCATTTATTACATGCCAATGGACTGTGTGTGCTTGAGGAAATAAAGAGGCTGTTAAGGGGTGGGGAAGGATAAATCGGGAGATTGGGAATGACATATACACACTACTGTATATAGAAGAGATAATCAACAAGGACCTACCGTATAGCACAGGGAACTCTACTCAGTACTCTATAATGACCTATACGGGAGAAGAATCTAAAAAAGAGTGTATATATGTATATGTATAACTGATTCAGTTTGCTGTACAGCAGAAACTAACACAACATGTAAATCAACTATATTCCAATAAAATAAATAAATAAATAAATAAAATAAAATAAAGAGGCTGTTAAAGAGTGTTGACAAAGTTGTTGGCAAGGTTAAGAAATGGGCATAGAAGAACATTCAGGTAACAGAGGTCAACCAAACACTGACTGCAGAGGAATCCAGCAAGGATTCCTAATATGTTCTCTCCTGTTTAGAAACCTTGGAAGCCAACTCGGGTACCATTTCAAAATCTGATATGCTTGTGGTTCAAGTTGCACGGAAAGGTGGATAATGAGGGTGTCAGGAGTGGCCTGTCCTATGACCTATTCACTTTGATCATTTCCATGATCACAGAATGCACACCTTGCCCTAACCAACCACCTGGCAAAATCCAGCCCTGCTGACAAGAGAAACTTGGCAAGCCAGAGTTTCCAGGGTAGAAAGGCCACCTATTACAGTACTTCTACTAGAAAAAAATATCTCAAAGCGCTTGGCCTACTGATGTCAGGATCACCTTTACTTGCCAGGAACAAATGATTGCGGTACAGAGGGCCTAGAACCCCCGGCTGGACGTGAATCAATCAGAGAGGAAGGCTAATGGGACCGCGCGGTGCATTCCTCCGACGCAGGGGCCGTGTCTGCTCCCCTCTGGGGGGGGCTGCAAGTGTTCTGCTCACAATGGACATGCTGCTGATAAGACTGCTTAGTTGACGACGCAACTCTACAAGGAAAGCCCTGGCCTCTTCTGGGTGCGAGGAAGGTGGGAAGGGCGGAAGAAGTGGGTGCGCAGAAGCCGCTATTGAAATTCCCTTTAGAGTTGAGAGGCCGAGATGGAGGGGACGAGCAAGCCAGTGTGTGGCTGTAATCTGTCCTGGGGACGAGCTGGGCTGCCTTTCCTTCACCCCCAACGCCCTCTCCCCCCAGAAGTCTGAGGTTCCCTACGTCGGGGAATAAAGGGAAGGAGCCAACACTCCAACCCCGGGACCCGAGCTGGGGCGGGAGGCGGGTGCAGAATATAAGAAACACCCCCGCGGACTACTTTCTGAGCAGGAAAGTGCACCGGGAACAGCGCATTTCCTGCTTCGCCTGTGCAAACCCCAGGCGGGGCCGAGCGGGAACAGGGTTACGGTCGAGGAGTCGCCGGCTGCCGGGGCGGGGTTCGGGGCGGCCTCGAGGGGGTCCGCGGACCAGGGCGAGATGCCGGGGCGGGATGCAGGCGGAGGGCGTGGGAGAGGGCGTGGGAGCAGAACGCACGCCTCCCATCCTCGTGCCGAGCGAGCGTCCCCAAAGACACTCTCGGCCCCGCGGGAGAGGCGGGCGCCCCGAGGGGCAGGGTAGGGCGCCAGATGCGGGGTCCGCGGGGCTCCGACCCTCGGGGGCCTCCCGGGCCGGAGCCGGCGGCCGCGATCTCTCGGGCCCTCCTTCCTCCCCACCTCTCCCATCCCGCCCGCGACTTTGGACCTCGCATCCCGGACCCGCGGGGACGGGGAGGAGACGCGCGAGGTACGCAGAGCCGGCCCGCGGCCCTACCTGGGCGGTGCGGAGCCCCGGGCGCGCTGCGTGCCGCGCGCCGCCTGCCGCTCGGCTCCCGGAGGCCGCCGCGGGCGCGCGACCTTCAAACGCAAAGGCCTTATTATTGTTCTCTGTTCCGGGGACACCATTGTCTGTCCGTTGCCGGCGTCGGCGGCGCGCGCTCCCTCCCCGCTCCCGCGCACTAGCTCTCCGGAGCCGACCCGGATCTGCCCCGGTGCCCACGGCCTTCCCCGGCCGCCGGAGTGTCCTTCGTCCGGCTCCCGCTTCCCGAGCATCGAAACACAAAAGCCTGCCGGAAACCCCCGGCCTGTGCCTGGTCACTCAGGGGTCCGAGCCGCGGCTCGCCACCTACCCGGGTTCATTTGTGCGCCCGCCGGCCACGGGCCCCGAGGGGCAACGGGCACGGCTTCGTGCCGCGCTAGTCGCGTCCTCGCCCAGCCCTTGAGCCTCGGGTCCGGCCTGGGGACCGGGCGTGCCATTAGTAGCCAGGAGCCCAGAGATCTCGGTCCGTGCACTGCGGGCGCGCCCGGCCGGCCGCGTGTACACGGCTCTTCCTCGCGCACTTGTTTGCCCCCCTCCCCCCGCGTAAATCTCTCGTGATGAGAAAAGCAAGGCTCGCAGGAAGCCACTCCGGATGTTTGCTGCTTTTCATGTGGCATTTGTGGCTGGCTCTGATAACGTCCCGAGCTCGACTTCCAACACCGCGTTTAGTAAAGGGACCGAAATAGAAGAGTCCACACACTGCGCAGACCGGTCTGCGGCGCCGCCGGCCCCAACGCGCTCCCCCCAAATCTATGACAAGTGAAGGATCAGAAGAGGTTAGATACAGGTAACGGTATGGTATAGACGGGCTTAGTCTTGGAAAGGCGCCACAATTCCTTCCTGTAAATATAAGTAAATTGCTACTTCATAACTCCCAGGGAGGGTGTTATAAGCAGTAGGGGGAGGGGCGCTGAAATCTGTAGCTCCAGCTCCATCCTATGGCTCCTGTGCTCTCACTTGAATTCTCAGTATCTTACCCAAGAAAAATCAGTAGTTAGTCTCCAGGAACAAGTGCAAATAATAATGGGGAAAACTGCCCCCCCCCGTTTTTTTCCCCATCACTTTCTCGACCCTTGTGGCACCTCTCCCTGCAATGAGGTTCCGAGGAGGAACACGAGGACGAAGAAGGTGTACAAGGGTAAATCCATGCATATACATTTTTTGGACTCACACGTGGATTGTATTTCCTGTACCCTATGTTATTTTTTTATGGAATTAGTCATATAGATTCATCCAGACAGATAAAATATATTCTCGAGCAGAGATTATTTTTGTTTGGTTTTCAATCTCTATTCTAAGAAAACTCCTATTAGTTCATAAAAACATTTGTGCTGATAGAAAGTCCTGCTTTGAGATCTCTGAGAAGATATTACTTTGCAGCAAAGTTAGAGAAGATCACCAAGAAAACATCAAGGAGCCAGGCGCTACGTAATAAATTTGTTTTACTTCTATAGTTTCCTTATCAGATAACCAGTTGTAATGCAGTCTTGCTTAATTTTCAAGCCCATATTTTTCTTTTTCAGAAAAATAAACTCTTAAAAGAAAAGTACATAATCAGTTAAATGTGTTTAAGATTATCAATTGCTTCAAAACCACCAATTAAAAATAACACCTCTCTATTATTTCCTTAAGCAGATTACTTTTTAAATTCTTGTCTGAATCTCAGCGGCCCAGGAATTAGAACCCCTTTCTGGCCGCTGAAGGTGAGGGAGGGCAGCCAACGTCACAGATCCTCACGGAGTTCAAGCTGGCTTAAAACAAGTGTGCAGAAGTTCTTTGGAGAAATAGCAAAGTCAGAGAAACCGAAGGCCAAGTGTTTTCAAAGTTTCTGTTTCTTTGTTTTTATGAATGCCACTAACAAGCGGACTTGATAGATTACTTGTCGCTGTAATATCACACTAGAAGCTGCAGCACTGACCTCCCAGATCCCGGCTGTAAGCCCTAGTTTTTCATCACCCCTTCACAGTAAACATAGTCTCTTGTAGAGATTGATATATTGGTTTCTTGGCAAAGTTATCTAATTATGCAGGAATGGCTGTGTTCGTTGCTGTAGAAAACAATGCAATACACAAACAAGTACACGAATACAACAGCTTGGCTTAAAGGTTAAGAGCTCCAAGTCTGAGGGCAGACTACTGGAGATGAATTCCACTTTCCGTGATCTCGGGCAAGGTCCTTAACCTCTCCGTGCCTCAGTTTCCTCTCCTGTAAGATATAATAGCCTCTACCTCATAGGGTTACAAGGATAAACTAGTTTGCTGACGTTTGGAGGGATGGTGTGCTGTATAAAAGAGCAATATAAGGGCTTGTTTACAAATCCCACTCAAAAGGTTTCTCAGATTGACACAGAAGTTTAACGGTCATTCAGATTTCCATTGCAGTCTAGAGAAACATAGAGGAATCCCCCAGTTATCTGTGAGGGTCACCACCTCAAGCTGACCCTCCGAGCTACGGTTATTTTGCTCCTCAGGAGTTGCTTTCTTTCCTCTAATCGGCAGGCATTTAGATAAATATCACTGCTGTCTTTACCACATTTTAGAAATCAAAACTAAGCCTTGCCTCTTTTACTGAACACATATGAGAAAACTTTGTTAAGTTTACTGTACATTTCACGTACAAATTTTCAAGGGTTGGTTCGTCTTTTTGGATAAAGGTTTTCATTTCTTCGCAATGACGTTTGTAATCTTGTCTTAGAAAGTAGCATTTACCTCGGACATAGCATTTTGAATACAGGACAACAAGCCCGTTGAGTCCTTGGGAAGAGAAAGTATTGTTCAGTTTGAAGACGTCCGTAGGGCTCTCGGAAGAGGGCTAGGCCACCCACCGCTGAGACACCCTCAGCTCCCGGTTTAGTGGATGCTTCGCGTGTTGATCCGAACTGCCCGGGCCAAGAGCTTCTGCGCAGCAGTGCCATCAGCACCCCGGAAAGTTTTTCCTTAGTCCCCCTTCCCGGGTCGGGGAGGACATGGCGCCTAAGCCCGGCTCCAGCCAGTTCTCCCGGGGGCAGGTGTAGCCCTGGGCGCGGGGTCGGGGCGGGGGAGGGGAAAGGGCGGGCGTGGGGTTGAGCTGGGACTTGGGACTTGGGCGGCGAGCTGGGCGTGGGCCTAGCGACGCCGGCCCGGCCCGCCCCCGTCGCTCCATTGGCCACGTCTGTGCAGAAAAGGCCCCGCGGCCTAGGGGCGCCCGCAGTGTCACTGGGCCGGAGGGGACGCTGGCTGCGCCGGGGCTGCGATCTGCCAGGGACGCCGGCGGCGGGGTCGGGCCGGGGGGCGCGAGCGGCCCGCGGGGCATCTCTCTCTCTCGCTCCCCACCCCCTCCCTCCCCCCGGTCGGGGGAGGCGGCGTGTCCGGCGGAGGGTCGCGGGGCGCGGGGCAGGGCTGGAGCGCCATGAGCAGCCCGGATGCGGGGTACGCCAGTGACGAGCAGAGCCAGCCCCGGAGCGCGCTGCCCGCCGTGATGGCCGGGCTGGGCCCTTGCCCCTGGGCCGAGTCGCTGAGTCCCCTCGGGGACATGAAGATGAAGGGCGAGGCGGCGGCGAGCAGCGGGGCGCCGGCCGGGACGGCGGGCCGAGCCAAGGGCGAGTCTCGCATCCGGCGGCCGATGAACGCCTTCATGGTGTGGGCGAAGGACGAACGCAAGCGCCTGGCGCAGCAGAACCCGGACCTGCACAACGCCGAGCTGAGCAAGATGCTGGGTGAGTCCGAGCCCGGGACCCAGAGAGTGCGGGTCGTGCAGCCGCCTGCGTGAGTCTCAGGGGGTGTGGGCCTGGCGCCGGCGGAGGCCGGGGGTGCGCGGCCGCCACGTCCTGCCCTGGGCTCCTCGGTCCCTTCCCGCTTCCCGCTCTCCGAGTCTCCGAACGGCCTTGGGCCTCGGCGCCCGGCTTCCCCGGGTGGCCGGGGCGCGGGTCCAGCGGCTCCGGGAGGCGGCTTCCCCGCGCGTCGGAGTGGCGGCGAGGGCACCCTGCCGCGGAGCTGCCTTGGTCGCGCCCGTCCCCCCGGCTCCTCGCCCGGGTGGGGACGCTCTCGGTTCCTCGGACGGCCGCGAGCGGGTGAGCGGGAAGCCGCTTCCAGGAGGCGACGCGAAGGCACCCGAGGCCTCGCGTCTTCCCCGAGTGCTCGGCCTCCGCAGGCCCAGCGTCCGCCTTCACCTGGACCCCTTCCCCTCCCTCCCCGGGCTGCACAATCCGAGGTCGGAGGCGGGGGCGGTGGGACCGGCTGGGGCCCGGGAGCGGGGCTCCGACCCTGAGCCCGCGCGCCTCTCCACCTCCCGCGCTCCCGCAGGCAAGTCGTGGAAGGCGCTGACGCTGGCGGAGAAGCGGCCCTTCGTGGAGGAGGCCGAGCGGCTGCGCGTGCAGCACATGCAGGACCACCCGAACTACAAGTACCGGCCGCGGCGGCGCAAGCAGGTGAAGCGGCTGAAGCGGGTGGAGGGCGGCTTCCTGCACGGCCTCGCCGAGCCGCCGGCGGCCGCGCTGGGCCCCGAGGGCGGCCGCGTGGCCATGGACGGCCTGGGCCTGCCCTTCCCCGAGCAGGGCTTCCCCGCGGGCCCGCCGCTGCTGCCCCCGCACATGGGCGGCCACTACCGCGACTGCCAGGCTCTGGGCGCGCCCCCGCTCGACGGCTACCCGCTGCCCACGCCCGACACGTCCCCGCTGGACGGCGTGGAGCCCGACCCCGCCTTCTTCGCCGCGCCGCTGCCCGGGGACTGTCCGGCCGCCGGGCCCTACAGCTACGCGCAGGCCGCGGACTATGCGGGGCCCCCGGAGCCGCCCGCCGCCGGGCCCCTGCACGCCCGGCTCGGCCCGGAGCCCGCGGGCCCCGCGATGCCGGGCCTCCTGGCGCCCCCCAGCGCCCTGCACATGTACTACGGCGCGATGGGCTCGCCGGCGGCGGCGGCGGCGGCGGCGGGCGGCGGGCGCGGCTTCCAGATGCCGCCGCAGCCGCCCCCGCCGGGCCCGGGGCAGCCGTCGCCGCCGCCCGAGGCGCTGCCCTGCCGGGACGGCGCGGACCCCGGCCAGCCGGCCGAGCTCCTCGGGGAGGTGGACCGCACGGAATTCGAACAGTACCTGCACTTTGTGTGCAAGCCCGAGATGGGGCTCCCCTACCAGGGACACGACTCCGGCGTGAATCTGGCGGACAGCCACGGGGCCATCTCCTCGGTGGTGTCCGACGCCAGCTCCGCGGTGTATTACTGCAACTACCCCGACGTCTGACGGGCCCCCTCCGACCCAGCCTGCAGGCCAGAAGCACAGTGTTACACACTTCCTGGAGGAGCTAAGGAAATCCTCAGCCTCATGTCGTGTCATGTTGTTTTGAAGTTGCCTTGGCGTATAATTTATGGTAATTTATTTTGTCTGCCACTCGAACACTTGGGGGGAGAAAAATGTGAGGTGGTGTTTGAAGATTGGTTCAGACACTTGTTTCCCACAGTTGCGTTGTCAAAACCCCATTTCCAAGTTCAAGTTCACCAGTTTTCAGTGGGTCCCGGAACAACTCGCTCCGTTTCTCGAAGCTTTTTATTGATCTAAGAAATTTTATCCCGGGTGTGTTTTTTCAATCTTAAAAGAAATAAATAAATAAAATCTGGAATCCTACTTTTTCACTCTGCTAGCGCCTCTGTCACAGAAGCCAATTTTTGAGATCTCTGTTAAGTATTTAATAGAATTAGCAACATTTTAATGATGACACTAAATATATAGTCACTGTATATTTCTCATTCTCCTGTAGTAGTAGACTTGAATGCCTTGAAGGAGAAGCCCTCAGATGAACATTTGGGCGTCCCAGGTTGTCTTTGCTAGGGGAAAAAAACCTCACAGAACGAGCCTACTGTACATTTCAAGTGATCCTAGTTCCTACAAAGGAATGGTGAATCGTAACACTCTAAATATTTTCCATTTTAGTATATCACTTTCTAAATCAGAGGAGAACATCCAGGTAATTTCGGTTTTCTTGTTGAATCTTGAGATCTGACTAAAGAGGCTTTTGGATTGTCTTTTTTCTTGTCTGTATTTCACCAAGAGTCTTTAAACTCCCTCTCAATACTGAACTCACCAATCATCACACATCTACACCTTGGGAAGTAGTGTTGCTGGGTTAAAAATAATTTGAAGGAGTCACAGGAACTAATCAAACTAAAATGTGCATTGTGACCTCAGCTGTTAATGAAACTTAGTAGCTATCATTTCAATGTGATATTTTTCTATAAACTGCGTACAGGGTCCACTGCAGGTCCTGGCACCAGCAGTTCTTAAGCTTGGGGCGGTGTGGGGGGGGATACAGGGATGATTTGCAGGCAGTGTGCTTTACAAATGCAGCTATAGCTGCAGTCCTAGGGCATCACTATCTTGCCCTTACAGGGAAGAAACTGAGTCACAGGTTGTGAAGCAGGTCAGCCTTGCTCGCTGCTGCAGCGCTAATTGCTGTGGCCCTTCCCATCACACTTTGCGGATGAGACATAAATGGATGGGTACAGACGACCTGTAATGGGCATTTCTTGTGCCAGGTGTTTCGTCAGTGCCATTTTGTACCGAATTTGAGCCTGATCGAGCCTGTGAGATTAGGTGCAATTCTCCCCATTTTGCAAGTGAGGCAAGGAGGCACAGAGCCCTCACCTGCCGTGTACATGGTGAAAGCTTGGTGTTGCAAGTTCTGACAACATACTCGTTCACATTTGTTTTCCTTTGTGCAGGGTGTACCCGTGGGCACTGGGAGAACTTGCATTCTGGTGGTGAGAAACTGTCTCATTCTCCATGCTGATAAATGCTATAGAGAAAAGGAAGGGGTAGGAAGATGGCTTAAAGCATTTATCTTGAGGGTTATCTGAGCTGACGTGGTTGGCTGGATTCTCTTGAAGAATGGCAGGGCGTGTGTTTTTACAAAGGGTTCTGGGGTCCTAGAAATGTTTCGGATGAAGGTTTCAGTGAGGAAAGGTAAGTCTATTTTGTTAGGCGTAACAGAGGTCACCTTAAACATTTGAAATGAAAACGTTCACTCCAGGTTCTGGCTATCCTCCAATCCAGTTTATTTGCCTATGGTACCCTAGCCTTTCCCATTCTTTCTTCCTCTGACCCCAGACAGGTTCTGCTTCCTACATTCCTGGTGGATAAAGTGAGCAGAGGTACCTCACTCGCTCAGGTTCAAGGCTGTGTCGCCAGTTCAGTTCACACCAGGCATTTTAGTGCATACTTGGTTGGCTCAAGGAGACTCAGTTGTATCCTTTGCTGCTGCCTCTCAACAAAGTGAAGAAGATATGGATTTCCCCAGTGGTCCAGTGGTTAAGACTCCGTGCTTCCACTGCAGGGGACACGGGTTCGATATCTGGTCGGGCAAGTTCTGAGTGCTGGTGCAGTGCGGCCAAAAATAAAATAATTCAGAAGATACACAGGGTAAAGAGGAAAGGAGAAAAAGTGCTTGGGGGAAGAAGTCCTGTGACGTTACATTCTTAACTGCTCACCAGGGACAGGTCAAAGAACGAGGGAAAATAAGCTAAAATTGTTCAGCATTTCCAATGCCTTTAACCCCCAATGGAGGGAAATTAGTCCTCACAATAATTCTTGGAGGCAGAGGCATGTCATCCATCCCTTGTTTTTCCTCAAGCAGACTCAGATGAAGACCTCAGGTACCAGCTAGTGACTGGTTTTTGTTTTACCTTGGAAACAAATACATAAAAGATCCATTGCTTTCCCCCCATCTCTACTTCTGAGATACTTTAGAAGTATGTCAGGAGGTGGAACTCGGGGCAGCTCTCCTGAGTTGTAAGCACTCTTAGTTGTCATGCTTATTTGAATTCGCCTTGGATGATAGTCTACGGAAAGCTAGGAATGCCCTCCCAGGGAGCACACACACACGCACACGTGCAATATTTTAGACATAGTTTTAGGCAATTCATGACTCCTCATAACTCATCCGAAGTTTGTAGAAATCCGAAGCCCTCAGGTTTAGAGGCCCTGATGGAGAAGGTTTGTTGGGAAGCATGGCACTCAAGCGTTGTAGCAAAAAGGTAGTTTCCCTTTATTTGAAAACACAAAGGGACATCTCAAGAATCCTCTCATGTTACTGAGTTGAATCAAGGAACACAGGGTTGCGTCCCTCTCACAAAGGCAACTGTGATGCCCTGCCCAGATGAAGATACGGTCTTTTCCTTTGTGCAGTTGGTGGGTGGTGGCTTATCTCCCTACCTTGGGTTTTTACATCCTTGTATCAACTCCTCCCACACTTAATCTGGGTTGGACTTGCTACTCTAACCCAATAGAATGCAACCGAAGTGAGGCTATGCCGGCAACCAGGACCAACCCTCAGGAAACCTAGGCAGAGTCTCTTTCTTGTACTCCCAAGAGCCCTGAGCTATTGCATAGGAAGTCCAGCTACCAAGGTGGTGAGACCACGTGCAGAGACCACACGGAGAGGAGAGACCACTCGTCTGCCTGCGAAGGGAGGGCTCCCATCTCCTGCGACCATCCTGCCGACTGGAACGCAGGAGAGGCCAGAAGAACAGATGCCCAGACGAGCGCAGGCAATTCACAGGTGGGAGAGATTTAAAAAAAAAAAAAAGATAGTTGTTGTAAACCAGGAAGTACTGGGGAGCTTTGTTAACTTAGCAACAGGTTATTGACATTGGTTTTATCCTTAATGACCCTTTCTTATTTTGAAGTATAGGAATGTGGGCACTGGTGGAAAAAATCAGGAAAAGAGTTTTGGGTCCTGTCAGATATAGCAATAGTTTTAAAGTGAGGGACAGAATGTCAAACTTGACTCAGGTTGGATGATGTGGTGTCACCAGATGCATAGACTCCTCTCCTCAAGCAGACGTGGATGAAGTGACCACAGGTACCAGCTGGTGACTGATCTTTTAAAAAGATTAAATTTCTCTCAGTTTTTAATGGTTTTCTTTTGGGCGCAAATACATAAAGAATACACTGCTTCCCCCTGCTCCCTCCCACCCCATCTTTACTTTGGAGGTACCTGAGAAGTGTGTCACGAGGCAGGAATCCAACCATTTCATGGGCTGAGATATCCAGATTGGATGCCAGCAGAGAGTCTACACACCTTTGAGGGACCCAGAAAAAGAAGAGGGTATTTTCTTTCCCACCGAGATACTGCCTGATCTCTATTAAAGCTACCAGGGCAGGTCTGATAAGCTACAAATAAACGTGTAAGCTCCTTATACAAGCAGCTATGAGACAATATCCCACTGAAACTATTTCCTTTACCTCTTATTCTTATCTCAGAAGATGACTGCACCTTTAATCTGAATCACACTGCAAAAGACTTCAGCTTCTTCTGTACATTTATGCTGATGTCAGGAAAAGCACATACAAGCAAAAGGAATTCAGAGAAAATGGAGTGGGTGCTAGGAACCAAAAGGTATCATCGCTGTCTGACGTTCTTAAATGTCCCATTTCATTTTGTTTTTAATACTCAGAACTGTGCCGGTCACATAATATATGTTCAACATTCCCTTCCTCCTATTCCCCTTTGATTTGTTTTGACAACACTGGCTGGGCGAGAGAGATTTTGCATCCATTATTTCAGCATAGATTTTTTCTTCCTGCTTACGAGGTGCTTCCTTCTGAATCCCGAATATTCATTCATCTGAGAAAAAGTGGCTTTGGTGTCCCTGACCACCCAGGTGGAGTAGGATGAGGAATGTTCTGCTCCTTCCTCCACAGGATGAACCTGTGGCCTGAAGAACATTCCTTCAGGTCCCCTGACCTGGGATCAAGCTGCATCTCCTTAATTTTTCACTGAAACCCCTACCCCGACCTTCCCTCTAGTGAGAAAGTTGTGTGCTTTCTCCTGAATCATTAGACAGCTTCGTGTGAATCAATTTGCACTGTCCCCCTTACACAAACACTGAACCCTCACCACTGGCAATTCTCCCAGCTTTATTCAAGATTCTGGATGTTAAAAATTCTTAGGGCAGTACAAAATAGTATTTAAATAATAAAACAATACTTCTTAGCAAAATATAAAATTTCTTAGCACTAGTATACGGCAAGTGCTAAAGAAGTTGTTGCTACCTTATTAATAATGTTCTTTAATGTACACGTTCTCTGAAGCTCAGGTCCAAACAACAGTTTGGTTGAATAAAAGAAAAAAAATTTTTTTAAATTTAATTAATTAATTAATTAATTTTGGCTGCGTTGGGTCTTCGTTTCTGTGCGAGGGCTTTCTCTAGTTGCGGCAAGCGGGGGCCACTCTTCATCGCGGTGCGCGGGCCTCTCACTATCTCGGCCTCTCCTGTTGCGGAGCACAGGCTCCAGACGCGCAGGCTCAGTAGTTGTGGCTCACAGGCCCAGTTGCCCCGCGGCATGTGGGATCTTCCCAGACCAGGGCTCGAACCCATGTCCCCTGCATTGGCAGGCAGATTCTCAACCACTGCGCCACCAGGGAAGCCCAAGAAAAAAATTTTTAATCTTATTCTTGCTGAAGACAGTTTAGCTTTGAGGATCTTCTTTCCACTTTAGCCAAAGTCTCGGACGCTTTGTCAGGGTCGAAACCATAACAAGTATTCCCCAAGCTGATGTTGCCCAGAAAGATGATCTGTGAAGTTACACTCTGGGTGGATATTCAGATGAGTATCAATAAGTTGCAGTAGCCTTGCTGTGGACCCAGTTTTCTCCAGGGTCATGGGCAGTGAGTGCCCTCGCACATACCTGATCTCTTGTTAGGCAAGGAAAAGAATGGTTAGCAGTGTTGTGGTTTGTCTGATTGCTGTGGCCACAAGGAGTGCCCCAGGGGCAAGGACTGTCTCTTCACTTCGTGTCACCTGACCTGGCACCCGGTAAGTGCTCAGAAATGGACTGAGTAACTGGCTTGGTACCTCCGTTGAAAACCTCAGTTTTCCGAAGGAACTGGGAGTTCCTGCTTTGTCGCTCTTCTGTTTGAGACAGTCCCCAGTGGCTAGAACGCCTTCCTCTTGAATATGTGTCAGGACAGCAGACTCAACAACACAGAGCATAAGCTACTGGAGCAGAGCAGAGAATGGCTGAATACGCGGTAGTGTTCCAAAAGGAGAAGACTCTGCATTTCGAGTCAGAAGTTCCCCCTGGCTCAGCACCAGATCATTGTGAGTTTGGAAAAGGCACTAATCTTTTCTGGTCTCTGGTCTGCTCATCTGTAAAAAGTAGGGAGAATGATAAAAGCCCTGTCTCCCTCACTGGATCGTTGTAGGGATGAATGGGCTGGTGTTTAAGGATGGCTTCAGGGCCACAGGAAGCGCTCTCTTCTCTCTCCCCTCTCGACCTTTTGATTTTATGGATCTCTGTCTTTCCCAGCAGACTTGGGGGATTTAATTTCGTTATTCCATTGGGAAAGAGAAACAACAGTAACTCGCTTCCCCTGATGCTTTTGCTTAGTGGATGGAGAATTTCCCAGTCTTTTAAGTTTGCCCATATGAGCTGGAAACCTAGACCATCTGTATTTCACTCCAAGCTTTGGGCAGCTCAGCCTCTCTGATTATAAAATGAGAATAGAAATAATTGTCACTTGAAGAAGAGCTTCATATAGAATGCCTCAATTCACATGAACTCCCATTTGGCATGAAAATCTCAAGGTCTTTAAAAAGGGACAGTTCACTGGGACACACTGAGCTCAATGTCAAGTCTGCTAATACTCACCTTTCAGTCCAGCCCTTTTCCCCACCAATCATAGTTTCTCAAGTCCTGAATCACATTTCCATGTCATTTACTTTTTAAGGACTGAACAGGGTTGGAATTCTTGAGGATGAATAAGCAGAATGGAATGGGGGAGGGCCTCACATGAAGAAATAAATTCTGGCTTTCAGCAGTTCCAAGTAATGTTGAAACTTCATACCCTAGACTTTGAATCACTCAGTCTTCAGAAGTTATTTCCCCAGGGCCGTGGTGGAGGGGGTGAAGAGAAGAAAATTCTGACACAGCCATGAAATGAAGAGACAGTTTTATAGTTGTTCCCTACATAGTGGATTCTTCTGCTTATTTTAAGAAATCTGTCTGGATGTTTGAAAACAATACTTGGGATCGTAGGTGCACACACATACACCAAAAATATTAAACTGCAAAGGGAGACTACAGAAGGGAGAAATAAAATAGAAAATCAAGTTCGTTGTTTCAGCAAAAGGATTGTGGGCATGGGAAGTGTATAGTTTTATTTATTCGTTTAAAATAATTTTAAAATTTAAAATGATGTGCATGCTTACCAAAAAAACCACAACAACAACAGCAAAGCAACATTACAGAGGGGCTTGTAATATAAACTAAGAGCTGTGGGAAGATCTCGTCCCTCCCCAGCCCCCGTTCCACGTGTTAGTCAATCCCCCTGCCCCTCTTTTGCTCGAACTGGGCTTTACCTACACTAGTAACTGTTCCTCTGGCGGTTCATTAATTAACATGCCTTTGAGGCTAATTCCATGTTTATCAGTATTAGACACTGACTTCCTGCTATAATAGCCAAGTACGTCCTGCGTTCCTCCATCTACCGAACGTAATGATAGTTACAGCCTTGCTTCCATTTCTTCTATTGATTACCGCTGCCTTCTAAGGTACTGGGATAACACACCTTTTTTCTTGCTTCCTCGCAAAGGCGGGAGGCCTTGACTCCCCACTGTGAAATGTGAGGCTACCGGTGCCCGCATCTTTCCCAGCAGCTCCCCTCTCTCCGGCGGAGGTGGATATTTTGGGATAAATTTTCTGGGTGTGGCGGGGGAAGGGGCAGATGGAATAGTGATGCACGTGTTATTAATGGAACAGCATCCGCTTCACGGCGTTTCAATCAATCCCAATCAGGACTGCGTCCCACCTTGGCTGTGATTTTTAGGTTCAGTCTCTTCTTACACCCATTGGGAAAGAGAAGTAGTGTCCCTAAACCTTTACACAAAGAAAAAATAAGATCGTGTCAAGGGGCAAACCCTAAGCTCGGCGGTCGGTTTCCACGCCCACCTCCACCCTCCGGCGCGCGCGGGTCCAGGTCCCGGGAGGCGGCGGCGAGTCCCTCCCGCGCGGGCGTCTCCGGGCCCAGAAGGCGCTGGAAGCCGAGGGCGCCGCGCTCCCCTCGCCGGGAACCGCGCTCCGGCTGCTACTAATTCAGGCGAGCATGTCAACCAACTCCGCCGTGACTTGCAACTTAGAAGGTAAAAGCTCTTAGGTTTGGTGCGGGTGGAGGAGAGCACGGCCACCCTGGTGACCGGCACAGAAAGACCGCGACGCCGTGCGCTCGCTTCGAGGCGTTTCGCGCCCGTGGCTTTGCGCGCCGGTGCCCGCGCAGCGCCGGTGTGCGCGGCCCGCGGCGACTCTGGCTCGCAGGGTTTGCCTTTTGTATCGTTCAGGAGCGGGCCTGCCGCGCCGGGGGACCTCAGTAGGTCCCAACGTGACGTCCGGGACTGACTCTCCTCCGAGGCGGGGAGGGGATTTGGGTCTCGGCCTGTGACTTTCTGCCGAGGGGAAAAGTAAACCCGTAACCGTCCGCCGCGCCCTAGTGAGCGGTGGCCGCGCGTCGCCGTGCCCGGCGCCCGGGTTCTCGGCCTCGCGGGTGCAGCCGGCGGCGGGAGCAGGGGTGCTCGAAGGGCCACGTCTGTGCGGTAAAGGCCCCCAGGCCCGGGGGCATCCGCGGTGTCACTGGGCCGGCGGGGGCGCTGGCTTCGCCGCGGGCTGGGACCGAGGGCCGGGGTCCGGCCGGGGGGCGCGAGCGGCCCGCGGCGCATTTCCCTCCCCACCCCCTCCCCCCGGTCGGGGGGGGAGGCGGCGTGTCCGGCGGAGGGTCGCGGGGCGCCGGGCAGGGCTGGAGCGCCATGAGCAGCCCGGAAGCGGCGTACGCCAGTGACGAGCAGAGCCAGTCCCGGAGCGCGCTGCCCGCCGTGACCGCCAGGCTGAGCCTCGTCGGGGACGTGAAGGTGAAGCGCTAGGCGGCGGCGGGCGGCGGGACGCCGTCCTGGGGCCTCGGGCCGAGCGGAGGGCGAGTCTCCATCCGGCATCTTCGAGGTGTGGCTAAGGCGGAGCGCGGGCTGCTCGCGCGGGGCCCCGGGCCCGCAGGACACGGAGCTGCGCCGGCCGCCCGGGGAGGCGCCGGGAACGCAGGAGGGAGTGCGAGGAGGGGGCTTCTGCGGGGGGAAGGCCGGGCTCGGAGAAATCCGCGTGGGTTGACCACCGCTTGGGTCCATGGCTCTACCGCTGAGAACTCGCTTGCACCGCGAATTTTACACGTAGGGAAACAACTGGCAGGTGCAGAATCGTCTTGGAGGCGCGAGATGAAATTAGGCCCAAGATCAAACTGTTCACCATCTCCAGGTGTACATGAGAAAGAATACAAAATTTTGCGGTCTTGGGAAAGGTTTTAAAGGCGTCCTCTAATCAGGCAAGGTTCTGTAAAAAAGAAAACTCGAACGCTCTTATTCCAAGTTTTCAAACAGGGAGCTGATTCCTTTATTATTTCAGGGAAGAAATTTAGAGACTTAGATAAAACTGCTGATCATTAACAAAGCTGGAAATGCATTCAACAGTACCTTTCAGAAAAATGTGCAAAGCTTTAAATTTCAAGTGATAACAGGCTTCTGTCTTGAGGTCTTTTTTCGATGCTGAAGTTGGTGTTAGAAAAGCCAGGAGACGTGGCCTCTAGTTGTGAGGAGTTCAAGCTCATTCTGCTTTCAGTCTTTGCAAGTTGAGGGAGAGTTGGCTTTTTTTTTTTTTTTTTTTTAAAGAAGGAATAAAATGGCCAGGCTTTATTTTCGTCTTACCAATGCAAAATCATTTGTCTTCTGCGTAAAGAGCGTCATTAAAAATTTTAATTTCCTCTTTTTTTCATAAAAAAATTTAAGCAGAACATCAAGGGAAAACTAGTGACCGCTTCCCAGTCCTGTTTTCCCTTGCACTCGTTCTCCCTGCGTACACAATCATAAAGACACGTAGGGTTTCCTCTCCCCGCCACCCCCGCTAGTGGGATCACATTTTCCCTACGAGTCTGCAGCTTGGCCTCTTCAGGTTTATATATGCGTGGTGTTCCTGTGCTCCTAGAAGCTGAACCTCCGTTTACCTGGTTGGTGGTCTTCGCTCTTCCGCGGGGTCAGGCCCGCTTGTCCTGTCTCCAGTCCCATGTAAGTTTGTATGTTGGCTAATCCTTTAATGTACAATTACAGTCCTAAGGCTCCCTCACACTCATGCAAAGACTGGGTTTGTGAACATGAACGGAGAGGACCTGCATTTAAAATAGAGCGGACCCGGTGGGAGAGCACATCTCACCCGAGACGAAAGAGGTAGAAACCGTGAGCGTCCCAAGTGCAATCTTT
>NW_028124692.1:0-82712 GCF_965194825.1 Balaenoptera physalus
AATCCACAGTCTCTGGAGATAGGGTCTTTAGTACTGTAATGAAGTTAAAATGAGGCCATCAGGTTTTGCCCTAATTCAGTACGATTGGTGTCCTTGGATTGGAGATGGCTATGTTTGTCTTCTTACTCTCTCTGTATATATCAATGTCCTAATTTCCATTAATATATGTAATCCCTGTTACTTTCTCCTGGCAGCCCTAGCAGATAAATGCTCCCTGCCTAATGTGGGATGAGGCTTTATCTTTTGTTCAGTCTACAAGTCTGTCAGAGAAAAGACTGCTCTTTCAAGGAAAAGCGCGATTCTGCCTGATCACCTGTTTCCTCAGTCTCCAGTCTGTCAGATTTCCCTGAATATTTTCGACTTCCCAGTCCTCACAATACGTTAAGCCAATTCAATATAATCTCTCAAGCTCAATCTCTCTCTCTAGCTCTTTTGCTCCCTTTCCTCCCCCTCCACCCCCAGGAAGGTAGTGAGTTCTCTTTCTCTGTAGAACGCAGGCTAAAACACTTGTGTTATGCCCACTAGTGGAATTATAGGGTCATAGGTTAACTACCTGTGTAATTTTTGAAGAAAACATAAGGTATTTTGCAAAATGTTTGCAATATTGTACGTTCCTTTCAACAAAGTATAACATGTCCATTTTTTTCATATTCTTTTCACGTTTTTATTTTTTTAACTTTAATTACATTCTTATTTTTAATTTTTTAACATCAGTCATCAGTTTTAAATACCTCATTGTATAAATGTCAAACCCATCTTCCAAGTCAGCAGACAACCATCCCCAACCCACTGTGGTTTACCCCCCTTGTTGTCCATCCGTCAGCTTCTCTACATCTGTGTCTCAACTTCTGCCCTGAAAACCGGTTCATCTGTACCATTCTCTATGTTCCACATACGTGCGTTAATATACGATATTTGTTTTTCTCTTTCTCACTGAGTTCACTCTGTATGACAGTCTCTAGATCCATCCACGTCTCAACAAATGACTCAATTTCCTTCCTTTGAATGGCTGTGTAGTATTCCGTTGTATATATGTACCACAACTTCTTTATCCATTCCACAACTTCTTTATCATTCGTCTGTCGATGGGCACTTGGGTTGATTCCATGACCTGGCTATTGTAAGTAATTTTGAAATGACTATTAGGGTGCATGTGTCTTCTTCAATTACTGTTTTCTCTGGGTATATTCCCAATACTGGGATTCCGGTGTCGTATGGTAGTTATAGTCTTATTTTTTAAGGAACCTCCATAATGTTCTCGATAGTGGCCGTATCAATTTACATTTCCACCCACAGTGCAAGAGTGTTCCCTTTTCTCCACACCCTCTCCAGCCTTTATTGTTTCTAGATTTTTTGATGATGGCCATTCTGACCGGTGTGAGATGATATCTCCTCGTAGTTTTGACTTGCCTTTCCGTAACGATTAATGATGAGGAGCATTCTTTCATGTGTTTGTGGGCAATCTGTCTATCTTCTGTGGGGAAATGTCTCTTTAGGTCTTCAGCCCCCTTTTGGATTGGGTTTTTTTTTGTTTTTGATATTGAGCTGCATGAGCTGCTTGTAAATTTTGGAGATGAATCCTTTGTCAGTTGCTTCCTTTGCAAATATGTTCTTCCATTTTAAGGGTGGTCTTTTCGTCTTGCGTATGGTTGCGTTGGCTGTGCAAATCTTGGAAGTTGCATTAGGTCCCGGTTGTTTATTTTTGTCTTTATTTCCATTTCTCTAGGAGGTGGTCAAAAAGGATCTTGCTGTAAGTTCTGTCATAGGGTGTTCCGCTGATGTTTTCCCCTAAGAGTTTGATAGTGCCTGTCCTTACATTTAGGTGTTTAATCCATTTTGAGTTTATTTTTGAGTATGGGGTTAGGGAGTGTTCTCATTTCATACTTTTCCATGTACCTGTCCAGTTTTCCCAGCACCACTTATTGAAGAGGCTGTCTTTTCCCCACTCTATATTCTTTCCTTCTTTATCAAACATAAGGTGACCATAAGTGCGTGTGTTTCTCTCTGGGCATTCTATCCTGTGCCTTGGATCTATATTTCTGTTTCTGTGCCAGTACCATAATGTCTTGATTACTGTAGCTTTGCAGTATCGTCTGAAGTCAGGGAGCCTGATTCCTCCAGCTCCATTTTTCGCTTTCAAGAATGCTTTGGCTATTCGGGGTCTTTTGTGTTCCCATACAAATGGTGACATTTTTGCTTCTAGATCTGTGAAAAGTGCCAGTGGTTGTTTGATAGGGATTGCATTAAATCGGTAGCTTGCTTTGGGTAGTAGAGTCATTTTCACAATGTTGATTCTTCCTATCCAAGAATATGACATATCTCTCCATGTGTTTGTATCACCTTTAATTTCTTTCATCAGTGTCTTATAATTTTCTGCATCCAGGTCTTTTGTCTCCTTAGGTAGGCTGCGTCCTAGATATATTATGCTTTCTGTTGTAATGGTAAAGAGGAGGGTTTTCTTACGTTCACTTTCAGATGTTTCATCATTAGTATATACGAATGCCAGCGATTTCAGTACACTAATTTTGTATCATGCTCCTTTACCAAATTCATTGATTACCTCTGGTATGTTCCTGGTAGCCTCTTTAGGAATCCGTATATATAGTATCATGTCATCTGCAAACAGTGACAGCTTTACTTCTTCTTTCCAGCATTGTGTTTTGAAAGCAAACAGGTTGTCTGCCTTCAGGGTTCAACAGCTAGAGATGCTTTTTAAATAAGAGTTGGCATTTAGAGTTGTTGCCAGAATGACTTTTAGGATGGGATTTCATGAAGTGAATGCATTTCTCGTGCAAAAAAGAACATGAAATTTGGGAGACCACAGGAGTGTGTGTTTTGGACGGAATTTTCTTCCTTCAGTACAATCACGTTGCAAATAGAATCCACAGTCTCTGGAGATAGGGTCTTTAGTACTGTAATGAAGTTAAAATGAGGCCATCAGGTTTTGCCCTAATTCAGTACGATTGGTGTCCTTGGATTGGAGATGGCTATGTTTGTCTTCTTACTCTCTCTGTATATATCAATGTCCTAATTTCCATTAATATATGTAATCCCTGTTACTTTCTCCTGGCAGCCCTAGCAGATAAATGCTCCCTGCCTAATGTGGGATGAGGCTTTATCTTTTGTTCAGTCTACAAGTCTGTCAGAGAAAAGACTGCTCTTTCAAGGAAAAGCGCGATTCTGCCTGATCACCTGTTTCCTCAGTCTCCAGTCTGTCAGATTTCCCTGAATATTTTCGACTTCCCAGTCCTCACAATACGTTAAGCCAATTCAATATAATCTCTCAAGCTCAATCTCTCTCTCTAGCTCTTTTGCTCCCTTTCCTCCCCCTCCACCCCCAGGAAGGTAGTGAGTTCTCTTTCTCTGTAGAACGCAGGCTAAAACACTTGTGTTATGCCCACTAGTGGAATTATAGGGTCATAGGTTAACTACCTGTGTAATTTTTGAAGAAAACATAAGGTATTTTGCAAAATGTTTGCAATATTGTACGTTCCTTTCAACAAAGTATAACATGTCCATTTTTTTCATATTCTTTTCACGTTTTTATTTTTTTAACTTTAATTACATTCTTATTTTTAATTTTTTAACATCAGTCATCAGTTTTAAATACCTCATTGTATAAATGTCAAACCCATCTTCCAAGTCAGCAGACAACCATCCCCAACCCACTGTGGTTTACCCCCCTTGTTGTCCATCCGTCAGCTTCTCTACATCTGTGTCTCAACTTCTGCCCTGAAAACCGGTTCATCTGTACCATTCTCTATGTTCCACATACGTGCGTTAATATACGATATTTGTTTTTCTCTTTCTCACTGAGTTCACTCTGTATGACAGTCTCTAGATCCATCCACGTCTCAACAAATGACTCAATTTCCTTCCTTTGAATGGCTGTGTAGTATTCCGTTGTATATATGTACCACAACTTCTTTATCCATTCCACAACTTCTTTATCATTCGTCTGTCGATGGGCACTTGGGTTGATTCCATGACCTGGCTATTGTAAGTAATTTTGAAATGACTATTAGGGTGCATGTGTCTTCTTCAATTACTGTTTTCTCTGGGTATATTCCCAATACTGGGGTTCCGGTGTCGTATGGTAGTTATAGTCTTATTTTTTAAGGAACCTCCATAATGTTCTCGATAGTGGCCGTATCAATTTACATTTCCACCCACAGTGCAAGAGTGTTCCCTTTTCTCCACACCCTCTCCAGCCTTTATTGTTTCTAGATTTTTTGATGATGGCCATTCTGACCGGTGTGAGATGATATCTCCTCGTAGTTTTGACTTGCCTTTCCGTAACGATTAATGATGAGGAGCATTCTTTCATGTGTTTGTGGGCAATCTGTCTATCTTCTGTGGGGAAATGTCTCTTTAGGTCTTCAGCCCCCTTTTGGATTGGGTTTTTTTTTGTTTTTGATATTGAGCTGCATGAGCTGCTTGTAAATTTTGGAGATGAATCCTTTGTCAGTTGCTTCCTTTGCAAATATGTTCTTCCATTTTAAGGGTGGTCTTTTCGTCTTGCGTATGGTTGCGTTGGCTGTGCAAATCTTGGAAGTTGCATTAGGTCCCGGTTGTTTATTTTTGTCTTTATTTCCATTTCTCTAGGAGGTGGTCAAAAAGGATCTTGCTGTAAGTTCTGTCATAGGGTGTTCCGCTGATGTTTTCCCCTAAGAGTTTGATAGTGCCTGTCCTTACATTTAGGTGTTTAATCCATTTTGAGTTTATTTTTGAGTATGGGGTTAGGGAGTGTTCTCATTTCATACTTTTCCATGTACCTGTCCAGTTTTCCCAGCACCACTTATTGAAGAGGCTGTCTTTTCCCCACTCTATATTCTTTCCTTCTTTATCAAACATAAGGTGACCATAAGTGCGTGTGTTTATCTCTGGGCATTCTATCCTGTGCCTTGGATCTATATTTCTGTTTCTGTGCCAGTACCATAATGTCTTGATTACTGTAGCTTTGCAGTATCGTCTGAAGTCAGGGAGCCTGATTCCTCCAGCTCCATTTTTCGCTTTCAAGAATGCTTTGGCTATTCGGGGTCTTTTGTGTTCCCATACAAATGGTGACATTTTTGCTTCTAGATCTGTGAAAAGTGCCAGTGGTTGTTTGATAGGGATTGCATTAAATCGGTAGCTTGCTTTGGGTAGTAGAGTCATTTTCACAATGTTGATTCTTCCTATCCAAGAATATGACATATCTCTCCATGTGTTTGTATCACCTTTAATTTCTTTCATCAGTGTCTTATAATTTTCTGCATCCAGGTCTTTTGTCTCCTTAGGTAGGCTGCGTCCTAGATATATTATGCTTTCTGTTGTAATGGTAAAGAGGAGGGTTTTCTTACGTTCACTTTCAGATGTTTCATCATTAGTATATACGAATGCCAGCGATTTCAGTACACTAATTTTGTATCATGCTCCTTTACCAAATTCATTGATTACCTCTGGTATGTTCCTGGTAGCCTCTTTAGGAATCCGTATATATAGTATCATGTCATCTGCAAACAGTGACAGCTTTACTTCTTCTTTCCAGCATTGTGTTTTGAAAGCAAACAGGTTGTCTGCCTTCAGGGTTCAACAGCTAGAGATGCTTTTTAAATAAGAGTTGGCATTTAGAGTTGTTGCCAGAATGACTTTTAGGATGGGATTTCATGAAGTGAATGCATTTCTCGTGCAAAAAAGAACATGAAATTTGGGAGACCACAGGAGTGTGTGTTTTGGACGGAATTTTCTTCCTTCAGTACAATCACGTTGCAAATAGAATCCACAGTCTCTGGAGATAGGGTCTTTAGTACTGTAATGAAGTTAAAATGAGGCCATCAGGTTTTGCCCTAATTCAGTACGATTGGTGTCCTTGGATTGGAGATGGCTATGTTTGTCTTCTTACTCTCTCTGTATATATCAATGTCCTAATTTCCATTAATATATGTAATCCCTGTTACTTTCTCCTGGCAGCCCTAGCAGATAAATGCTCCCTGCCTAATGTGGGATGAGGCTTTATCTTTTGTTCAGTCTACAAGTCTGTCAGAGAAAAGACTGCTCTTTCAAGGAAAAGCGCGATTCTGCCTGATCACCTGTTTCCTCAGTCTCCAGTCTGTCAGATTTCCCTGAATATTTTCGACTTCCCAGTCCTCACAATACGTTAAGCCAATTCAATATAATCTCTCAAGCTCAATCTCTCTCTCTAGCTCTTTTGCTCCCTTTCCTCCCCCTCCACCCCCAGGAAGGTAGTGAGTTCTCTTTCTCTGTAGAACGCAGGCTAAAACACTTGTGTTATGCCCACTAGTGGAATTATAGGGTCATAGGTTAACTACCTGTGTAATTTTTGAAGAAAACATAAGGTATTTTGCAAAATGTTTGCAATATTGTACGTTCCTTTCAACAAAGTATAACATGTCCATTTTTTTCATATTCTTTTCACGTTTTTATTTTTTTAACTTTAATTACATTCTTATTTTTAATTTTTTAACATCAGTCATCAGTTTTAAATACCTCATTGTATAAATGTCAAACCCATCTTCCAAGTCAGCAGACAACCATCCCCAACCCACTGTGGTTTACCCCCCTTGTTGTCCATCCGTCAGCTTCTCTACATCTGTGTCTCAACTTCTGCCCTGAAAACCGGTTCATCTGTACCATTCTCTATGTTCCACATACGTGCGTTAATATACGATATTTGTTTTTCTCTTTCTCACTGAGTTCACTCTGTATGACAGTCTCTAGATCCATCCACGTCTCAACAAATGACTCAATTTCCTTCCTTTGAATGGCTGTGTAGTATTCCGTTGTATATATGTACCACAACTTCTTTATCCATTCCACAACTTCTTTATCATTCGTCTGTCGATGGGCACTTGGGTTGATTCCATGACCTGGCTATTGTAAGTAATTTTGAAATGACTATTAGGGTGCATGTGTCTTCTTCAATTACTGTTTTCTCTGGGTATATTCCCAATACTGGGATTCCGGTGTCGTATGGTAGTTATAGTCTTATTTTTTAAGGAACCTCCATAATGTTCTCGATAGTGGCCGTATCAATTTACATTTCCACCCACAGTGCAAGAGTGTTCCCTTTTCTCCACACCCTCTCCAGCCTTTATTGTTTCTAGATTTTTTGATGATGGCCATTCTGACCGGTGTGAGATGATATCTCCTCGTAGTTTTGACTTGCCTTTCCGTAACGATTAATGATGAGGAGCATTCTTTCATGTGTTTGTGGGCAATCTGTCTATCTTCTGTGGGGAAATGTCTCTTTAGGTCTTCAGCCCACTTTTGGATTGGGTTTTTTTTTGTTTTTGATATTGAGCTGCATGAGCTGCTTGTAAATTTTGGAGATGAATCCTTTGTCAGTTGCTTCCTTTGCAAATATGTTCTTCCATTTTAAGGGTGGTCTTTTCGTCTTGCGTATGGTTGCGTTGGCTGTGCAAATCTTGGAAGTTGCATTAGGTCCCGGTTGTTTATTTTTGTCTTTATTTCCATTTCTCTAGGAGGTGGTCAAAAAGGATCTTGCTGTAAGTTCTGTCATAGGGTGTTCCGCTGATGTTTTCCCCTAAGAGTTTGATAGTGCCTGTCCTTACATTTAGGTGTTTAATCCATTTTGAGTTTATTTTTGAGTATGGGGTTAGGGAGTGTTCTCATTTCATACTTTTCCATGTACCTGTCCAGTTTTCCCAGCACCACTTATTGAAGAGGCTGTCTTTTCCCCACTCTATATTCTTTCCTTCTTTATCAAACATAAGGTGACCATAAGTGCGTGTGTTTATCTCTGGGCATTCTATCCTGTGCCTTGGATCTATATTTCTGTTTCTGTGCCAGTACCATAATGTCTTGATTACTGTAGCTTTGCAGTATCGTCTGAAGTCAGGGAGCCTGATTCCTCCAGCTCCATTTTTCGCTTTCAAGAATGCTTTGGCTATT
The DNA here is from genome assembly GCF_965194825.1 of Balaenoptera physalus. Lineage (NCBI taxonomy): Eukaryota > Metazoa > Chordata > Mammalia > Artiodactyla > Balaenopteridae > Balaenoptera > Balaenoptera physalus. The sequence continues at coordinate 7,915 of NW_028124692.1, forward strand.
CGGGGTCTTTTGTGTTCCCATACAAATGGTGACATTTTTGCTTCTAGATCTGTGAAAAATGCCAGTGGTTGTTTGATAGGGATTGCATTAAATCGGTAGCTTGCTTTGGGTAGTAGAGTCATTTTCACAATGTTGATTCTTCCTATCCAAGAATATGACATATCTCTCCATGTGTTTGTATCACCTTTAATTTCTTTCATCAGTGTCTTATAATTTTCTGCATCCAGGTCTTTTGTCTCCTTAGGTAGGCTGCGTCCTAGATATATTATGCTTTCTGTTGTAATGGTAAAGAGGAGGGTTTTCTTACGTTCACTTTCAGATGTTTCATCATTAGTATATACGAATGCCAGCGATTTCAGTACACTAATTTTGTATCATGCTCCTTTACCAAATTCATTGATTACCTCTGGTATGTTCCTGGTAGCCTCTTTAGGAATCCGTATATATAGTATCATGTCATCTGCAAACAGTGACAGCTTTACTTCTTCTTTCCAGCATTGTGTTTTGAAAGCAAACAGGTTGTCTGCCTTCAGGGTTCAACAGCTAGAGATGCTTTTTAAATAAGAGTTGGCATTTAGAGTTGTTGCCAGAATGACTTTTAGGATGGGATTTCATGAAGTGAATGCATTTCTCGTGCAAAAAAGAACATGAAATTTGGGAGACCACAGGAGTGTGTGTTTTGGACGGAATTTTCTTCCTTCAGTACAATCACGTTGCAAATAGAATCCACAGTCTCTGGAGATAGGGTCTTTAGTACTGTAATGAAGTTAAAATGAGGCCATCAGGTTTTGCCCTAATTCAGTACGATTGGTGTCCTTGGATTGGAGATGGCTATGTTTGTCTTCTTACTCTCTCTGTATATATCAATGTCCTAATTTCCATTAATATATGTAATCCCTGTTACTTTCTCCTGGCAGCCCTAGCAGATAAATGCTCCCTGCCTAATGTGGGATGAGGCTTTATCTTTTGTTCAGTCTACAAGTCTGTCAGAGAAAAGACTGCTCTTTCAAGGAAAAGCGCGATTCTGCCTGATCACCTGTTTCCTCAGTCTCCAGTCTGTCAGATTTCCCTGAATATTTTCGACTTCCCAGTCCTCACAATACGTTAAGCCAATTCAATATAATCTCTCAAGCTCAATCTCTCTCTCTAGCTCTTTTGCTCCCTTTCCTCCCCCTCCACCCCCAGGAAGGTAGTGAGTTCTCTTTCTCTGTAGAACGCAGGCTAAAACACTTGTGTTATGCCCACTAGTGGAATTATAGGGTCATAGGTTAACTACCTGTGTAATTTTTGAAGAAAACATAAGGTATTTTGCAAAATGTTTGCAATATTGTACGTTCCTTTCAACAAAGTATAACATGTCCATTTTTTTCATATTCTTTTCACGTTTTTATTTTTTTAACTTTAATTACATTCTTATTTTTAATTTTTTAACATCAGTCATCAGTTTTAAATACCTCATTGTATAAATGTCAAACCCATCTTCCAAGTCAGCAGACAACCATCCCCAACCCACTGTGGTTTACCCCCCTTGTTGTCCATCCGTCAGCTTCTCTACATCTGTGTCTCAACTTCTGCCCTGAAAACCGGTTCATCTGTACCATTCTCTATGTTCCACATACGTGCGTTAATATACGATATTTGTTTTTCTCTTTCTCACTGAGTTCACTCTGTATGACAGTCTCTAGATCCATCCACGTCTCAACAAATGACTCAATTTCCTTCCTTTGAATGGCTGTGTAGTATTCCGTTGTATATATGTACCACAACTTCTTTATCCATTCCACAACTTCTTTATCATTCGTCTGTCGATGGGCACTTGGGTTGATTCCATGACCTGGCTATTGTAAGTAATTTTGAAATGACTATTAGGGTGCATGTGTCTTCTTCAATTACTGTTTTCTCTGGGTATATTCCCAATACTGGGATTCCGGTGTCGTATGGTAGTTATAGTCTTATTTTTTAAGGAACCTCCATAATGTTCTCGATAGTGGCCGTATCAATTTACATTTCCACCCACAGTGCAAGAGTGTTCCCTTTTCTCCACACCCTCTCCAGCCTTTATTGTTTCTAGATTTTTTGATGATGGCCATTCTGACCGGTGTGAGATGATATCTCCTCGTAGTTTTGACTTGCCTTTCCGTAACGATTAATGATGAGGAGCATTCTTTCATGTGTTTGTGGGCAATCTGTCTATCTTCTGTGGGGAAATGTCTCTTTAGGTCTTCAGCCCACTTTTGGATTGGGTTTTTTTTTGTTTTTGATATTGAGCTGCATGAGCTGCTTGTAAATTTTGGAGATGAATCCTTTGTCAGTTGCTTCCTTTGCAAATATGTTCTTCCATTTTAAGGGTGGTCTTTTCGTCTTGCGTATGGTTGCGTTGGCTGTGCAAATCTTGGAAGTTGCATTAGGTCCCGGTTGTTTATTTTTGTCTTTATTTCCATTTCTCTAGGAGGTGGTCAAAAAGGATCTTGCTGTAAGTTCTGTCATAGGGTGTTCCGCTGATGTTTTCCCCTAAGAGTTTGATAGTGCCTGTCCTTACATTTAGGTGTTTAATCCATTTTGAGTTTATTTTTGAGTATGGGGTTAGGGAGTGTTCTCATTTCATACTTTTCCATGTACCTGTCCAGTTTTCCCAGCACCACTTATTGAAGAGGCTGTCTTTTCCCCACTCTATATTCTTTCCTTCTTTATCAAACATAAGGTGACCATAAGTGCGTGTGTTTATCTCTGGGCATTCTATCCTGTGCCTTGGATCTATATTTCTGTTTCTGTGCCAGTACCATAATGTCTTGATTACTGTAGCTTTGCAGTATCGTCTGAAGTCAGGGAGCCTGATTCCTCCAGCTCCATTTTTCGCTTTCAAGAATGCTTTGGCTATTCGGGGTCTTTTGTGTTCCCATACAAATGGTGACATTTTTGCTTCTAGATCTGTGAAAAATGCCAGTGGTTGTTTGATAGGGATTGCATTAAATCGGTAGCTTGCTTTGGGTAGTAGAGTCATTTTCACAATGTTGATTCTTCCTATCCAAGAATATGACATATCTCTCCATGTGTTTGTATCACCTTTAATTTCTTTCATCAGTGTCTTATAATTTTCTGCATCCAGGTCTTTTGTCTCCTTAGGTAGGCTGCGTCCTAGATATATTATGCTTTCTGTTGTAATGGTAAAGAGGAGGGTTTTCTTACGTTCACTTTCAGATGTTTCATCATTAGTATATACGAATGCCAGCGATTTCAGTACACTAATTTTGTATCATGCTCCTTTACCAAATTCATTGATTACCTCTGGTATGTTCCTGGTAGCCTCTTTAGGAATCCGTATATATAGTATCATGTCATCTGCAAACAGTGACAGCTTTACTTCTTCTTTCCAGCATTGTGTTTTGAAAGCAAACAGGTTGTCTGCCTTCAGGGTTCAACAGCTAGAGATGCTTTTTAAATAAGAGTTGGCATTTAGAGTTGTTGCCAGAATGACTTTTAGGATGGGATTTCATGAAGTGAATGCATTTCTCGTGCAAAAAAGAACATGAAATTTGGGAGACCACAGGAGTGTGTGTTTTGGACGGAATTTTCTTCCTTCAGTACAATCACGTTGCAAATAGAATCCACAGTCTCTGGAGATAGGGTCTTTAGTACTGTAATGAAGTTAAAATGAGGCCATCAGGTTTTGCCCTAATTCAGTACGATTGGTGTCCTTGGATTGGAGATGGCTATGTTTGTCTTCTTACTCTCTCTGTATATATCAATGTCCTAATTTCCATTAATATATGTAATCCCTGTTACTTTCTCCTGGCAGCCCTAGCAGATAAATGCTCCCTGCCTAATGTGGGATGAGGCTTTATCTTTTGTTCAGTCTACAAGTCTGTCAGAGAAAAGACTGCTCTTTCAAGGAAAAGCGCGATTCTGCCTGATCACCTGTTTCCTCAGTCTCCAGTCTGTCAGATTTCCCTGAATATTTTCGACTTCCCAGTCCTCACAATACGTTAAGCCAATTCAATATAATCTCTCAAGCTCAATCTCTCTCTCTAGCTCTTTTGCTCCCTTTCCTCCCCCTCCACCCCCAGGAAGGTAGTGAGTTCTCTTTCTCTGTAGAACGCAGGCTAAAACACTTGTGTTATGCCCACTAGTGGAATTATAGGGTCATAGGTTAACTACCTGTGTAATTTTTGAAGAAAACATAAGGTATTTTGCAAAATGTTTGCAATATTGTACGTTCCTTTCAACAAAGTATAACATGTCCATTTTTTTCATATTCTTTTCACGTTTTTATTTTTTTAACTTTAATTACATTCTTATTTTTAATTTTTTAACATCAGTCATCAGTTTTAAATACCTCATTGTATAAATGTCAAACCCATCTTCCAAGTCAGCAGACAACCATCCCCAACCCACTGTGGTTTACCCCCCTTGTTGTCCATCCGTCAGCTTCTCTACATCTGTGTCTCAACTTCTGCCCTGAAAACCGGTTCATCTGTACCATTCTCTATGTTCCACATACGTGCGTTAATATACGATATTTGTTTTTCTCTTTCTCACTGAGTTCACTCTGTATGACAGTCTCTAGATCCATCCACGTCTCAACAAATGACTCAATTTCCTTCCTTTGAATGGCTGTGTAGTATTCCGTTGTATATATGTACCACAACTTCTTTATCCATTCCACAACTTCTTTATCATTCGTCTGTCGATGGGCACTTGGGTTGATTCCATGACCTGGCTATTGTAAGTAATTTTGAAATGACTATTAGGGTGCATGTGTCTTCTTCAATTACTGTTTTCTCTGGGTATATTCCCAATACTGGGATTCCGGTGTCGTATGGTAGTTATAGTCTTATTTTTTAAGGAACCTCCATAATGTTCTCGATAGTGGCCGTATCAATTTACATTTCCACCCACAGTGCAAGAGTGTTCCCTTTTCTCCACACCCTCTCCAGCCTTTATTGTTTCTAGATTTTTTGATGATGGCCATTCTGACCGGTGTGAGATGATATCTCCTCGTAGTTTTGACTTGCCTTTCCGTAACGATTAATGATGAGGAGCATTCTTTCATGTGTTTGTGGGCAATCTGTCTATCTTCTGTGGGGAAATGTCTCTTTAGGTCTTCAGCCCACTTTTGGATTGGGTTTTTTTTTGTTTTTGATATTGAGCTGCATGAGCTGCTTGTAAATTTTGGAGATGAATCCTTTGTCAGTTGCTTCCTTTGCAAATATGTTCTTCCATTTTAAGGGTGGTCTTTTCGTCTTGCGTATGGTTGCGTTGGCTGTGCAAATCTTGGAAGTTGCATTAGGTCCCGGTTGTTTATTTTTCTCTTTATTTCCATTTCTCTAGGAGGTGGTCAAAAAGGATCTTGCTGTAAGTTCTGTCATAGGGTGTTCCGCTGATGTTTTCCCCTAAGAGTTTGATAGTGCCTGTCCTTACATTTAGGTGTTTAATCCATTTTGAGTTTATTTTTGAGTATGGGGTTAGGGAGTGTTCTCATTTCATACTTTTCCATGTACCTGTCCAGTTTTCCCAGCACCACTTATTGAAGAGGCTGTCTTTTCCCCACTCTATATTCTTTCCTTCTTTATCAAACATAAGGTGACCATAAGTGCGTGTGTTTATCTCTGGGCATTCTATCCTGTGCCTTGGATCTATATTTCTGTTTCTGTGCCAGTACCATAATGTCTTGATTACTGTAGCTTTGCAGTATCGTCTGAAGTCAGGGAGCCTGATTCCTCCAGCTCCATTTTTCGCTTTCAAGAATGCTTTGGCTATTCGGGGTCTTTTGTGTTCCCATACAAATGGTGACATTTTTGCTTCTAGATCTGTGAAAAATGCCAGTGGTTGTTTGATAGGGATTGCATTAAATCGGTAGCTTGCTTTGGGTAGTAGAGTCATTTTCACAATGTTGATTCTTCCTATCCAAGAATATGACATATCTCTCCATGTGTTTGTATCACCTTTAATTTCTTTCATCAGTGTCTTATAATTTTCTGCATCCAGGTCTTTTGTCTCCTTAGGTAGGCTGCGTCCTAGATATATTATGCTTTCTGTTGTAATGGTAAAGAGGAGGGTTTTCTTACGTTCACTTTCAGATGTTTCATCATTAGTATATACGAATGCCAGCGATTTCAGTACACTAATTTTGTATCATGCTCCTTTACCAAATTCATTGATTACCTCTGGTATGTTCCTGGTAGCCTCTTTAGGAATCCGTATATATAGTATCATGTCATCTGCAAACAGTGACAGCTTTACTTCTTCTTTCCAGCATTGTGTTTTGAAAGCAAACAGGTTGTCTGCCTTCAGGGTTCAACAGCTAGAGATGCTTTTTAAATAAGAGTTGGCATTTAGAGTTGTTGCCAGAATGACTTTTAGGATGGGATTTCATGAAGTGAATGCATTTCTCGTGCAAAAAAGAACATGAAATTTGGGAGACCACAGGAGTGTGTGTTTTGGACGGAATTTTCTTCCTTCAGTACAATCACGTTGCAAATAGAATCCACAGTCTCTGGAGATAGGGTCTTTAGTACTGTAATGAAGTTAAAATGAGGCCATCAGGTTTTGCCCTAATTCAGTACGATTGGTGTCCTTGGATTGGAGATGGCTATGTTTGTCTTCTTACTCTCTCTGTATATATCAATGTCCTAATTTCCATTAATATATGTAATCCCTGTTACTTTCTCCTGGCAGCCCTAGCAGATAAATGCTCCCTGCCTAATGTGGGATGAGGCTTTATCTTTTGTTCAGTCTACAAGTCTGTCAGAGAAAAGACTGCTCTTTCAAGGAAAAGCGCGATTCTGCCTGATCACCTGTTTCCTCAGTCTCCAGTCTGTCAGATTTCCCTGAATATTTTCGACTTCCCAGTCCTCACAATACGTTAAGCCAATTCAATATAATCTCTCAAGCTCAATCTCTCTCTCTAGCTCTTTTGCTCCCTTTCCTCCCCCTCCACCCCCAGGAAGGTAGTGAGTTCTCTTTCTCTGTAGAACGCAGGCTAAAACACTTGTGTTATGCCCACTAGTGGAATTATAGGGTCATAGGTTAACTACCTGTGTAATTTTTGAAGAAAACATAAGGTATTTTGCAAAATGTTTGCAATATTGTACGTTCCTTTCAACAAAGTATAACATGTCCATTTTTTTCATATTCTTTTCACGTTTTTATTTTTTTAACTTTAATTACATTCTTATTTTTAATTTTTTAACATCAGTCATCAGTTTTAAATACCTCATTGTATAAATGTCAAACCCATCTTCCAAGTCAGCAGACAACCATCCCCAACCCACTGTGGTTTACCCCCCTTGTTGTCCATCCGTCAGCTTCTCTACATCTGTGTCTCAACTTCTGCCCTGAAAACCGGTTCATCTGTACCATTCTCTATGTTCCACATACGTGCGTTAATATACGATATTTGTTTTTCTCTTTCTCACTGAGTTCACTCTGTATGACAGTCTCTAGATCCATCCACGTCTCAACAAATGACTCAATTTCCTTCCTTTGAATGGCTGTGTAGTATTCCGTTGTATATATGTACCACAACTTCTTTATCCATTCCACAACTTCTTTATCATTCGTCTGTCGATGGGCACTTGGGTTGATTCCATGACCTGGCTATTGTAAGTAATTTTGAAATGACTATTAGGGTGCATGTGTCTTCTTCAATTACTGTTTTCTCTGGGTATATTCCCAATACTGGGATTCCGGTGTCGTATGGTAGTTATAGTCTTATTTTTTAAGGAACCTCCATAATGTTCTCGATAGTGGCCGTATCAATTTACATTTCCACCCACAGTGCAAGAGTGTTCCCTTTTCTCCACACCCTCTCCAGCCTTTATTGTTTCTAGATTTTTTGATGATGGCCATTCTGACCGGTGTGAGATGATATCTCCTCGTAGTTTTGACTTGCCTTTCCGTAACGATTAATGATGAGGAGCATTCTTTCATGTGTTTGTGGGCAATCTGTCTATCTTCTGTGGGGAAATGTCTCTTTAGGTCTTCAGCCCACTTTTGGATTGGGTTTTTTTTTGTTTTTGATATTGAGCTGCATGAGCTGCTTGTAAATTTTGGAGATGAATCCTTTGTCAGTTGCTTCCTTTGCAAATATGTTCTTCCATTTTAAGGGTGGTCTTTTCGTCTTGCGTATGGTTGCGTTGGCTGTGCAAATCTTGGAAGTTGCATTAGGTCCCGGTTGTTTATTTTTCTCTTTATTTCCATTTCTCTAGGAGGTGGTCAAAAAGGATCTTGCTGTAAGTTCTGTCATAGGGTGTTCCGCTGATGTTTTCCCCTAAGAGTTTGATAGTGCCTGTCCTTACATTTAGGTGTTTAATCCATTTTGAGTTTATTTTTGAGTATGGGGTTAGGGAGTGTTCTCATTTCATACTTTTCCATGTACCTGTCCAGTTTTCCCAGCACCACTTATTGAAGAGGCTGTCTTTTCCCCACTCTATATTCTTTCCTTCTTTATCAAACATAAGGTGACCATAAGTGCGTGTGTTTATCTCTGGGCATTCTATCCTGTGCCTTGGATCTATATTTCTGTTTCTGTGCCAGTACCATAATGTCTTGATTACTGTAGCTTTGCAGTATCGTCTGAAGTCAGGGAGCCTGATTCCTCCAGCTCCATTTTTCGCTTTCAAGAATGCTTTGGCTATTCGGGGTCTTTTGTGTTCCCATACAAATGGTGACATTTTTGCTTCTAGATCTGTGAAAAATGCCAGTGGTTGTTTGATAGGGATTGCATTAAATCGGTAGCTTGCTTTGGGTAGTAGAGTCATTTTCACAATGTTGATTCTTCCTATCCAAGAATATGACATATCTCTCCATGTGTTTGTATCACCTTTAATTTCTTTCATCAGTGTCTTATAATTTTCTGCATCCAGGTCTTTTGTCTCCTTAGGTAGGCTGCGTCCTAGATATATTATGCTTTCTGTTGTAATGGTAAAGAGGAGGGTTTTCTTACGTTCACTTTCAGATGTTTCATCATTAGTATATACGAATGCCAGCGATTTCAGTACACTAATTTTGTATCATGCTCCTTTACCAAATTCATTGATTACCTCTGGTATGTTCCTGGTAGCCTCTTTAGGAATCCGTATATATAGTATCATGTCATCTGCAAACAGTGACAGCTTTACTTCTTCTTTCCAGCATTGTGTTTTGAAAGCAAACAGGTTGTCTGCCTTCAGGGTTCAACAGCTAGAGATGCTTTTTAAATAAGAGTTGGCATTTAGAGTTGTTGCCAGAATGACTTTTAGGATGGGATTTCATGAAGTGAATGCATTTCTCGTGCAAAAAAGAACATGAAATTTGGGAGACCACAGGAGTGTGTGTTTTGGACGGAATTTTCTTCCTTCAGTACAATCACGTTGCAAATAGAATCCACAGTCTCTGGAGATAGGGTCTTTAGTACTGTAATGAAGTTAAAATGAGGCCATCAGGTTTTGCCCTAATTCAGTACGATTGGTGTCCTTGGATTGGAGATGGCTATGTTTGTCTTCTTACTCTCTCTGTATATATCAATGTCCTAATTTCCATTAATATATGTAATCCCTGTTACTTTCTCCTGGCAGCCCTAGCAGATAAATGCTCCCTGCCTAATGTGGGATGAGGCTTTATCTTTTGTTCAGTCTACAAGTCTGTCAGAGAAAAGACTGCTCTTTCAAGGAAAAGCGCGATTCTGCCTGATCACCTGTTTCCTCAGTCTCCAGTCTGTCAGATTTCCCTGAATATTTTCGACTTCCCAGTCCTCACAATACGTTAAGCCAATTCAATATAATCTCTCAAGCTCAATCTCTCTCTCTAGCTCTTTTGCTCCCTTTCCTCCCCCTCCACCCCCAGGAAGGTAGTGAGTTCTCTTTCTCTGTAGAACGCAGGCTAAAACACTTGTGTTATGCCCACTAGTGGAATTATAGGGTCATAGGTTAACTACCTGTGTAATTTTTGAAGAAAACATAAGGTATTTTGCAAAATGTTTGCAATATTGTACGTTCCTTTCAACAAAGTATAACATGTCCATTTTTTTCATATTCTTTTCACGTTTTTATTTTTTTAACTTTAATTACATTCTTATTTTTAATTTTTTAACATCAGTCATCAGTTTTAAATACCTCATTGTATAAATGTCAAACCCATCTTCCAAGTCAGCAGACAACCATCCCCAACCCACTGTGGTTTACCCCCCTTGTTGTCCATCCGTCAGCTTCTCTACATCTGTGTCTCAACTTCTGCCCTGAAAACCGGTTCATCTGTACCATTCTCTATGTTCCACATACGTGCGTTAATATACGATATTTGTTTTTCTCTTTCTCACTGAGTTCACTCTGTATGACAGTCTCTAGATCCATCCACGTCTCAACAAATGACTCAATTTCCTTCCTTTGAATGGCTGTGTAGTATTCCGTTGTATATATGTACCACAACTTCTTTATCCATTCCACAACTTCTTTATCATTCGTCTGTCGATGGGCACTTGGGTTGATTCCATGACCTGGCTATTGTAAGTAATTTTGAAATGACTATTAGGGTGCATGTGTCTTCTTCAATTACTGTTTTCTCTGGGTATATTCCCAATACTGGGATTCCGGTGTCGTATGGTAGTTATAGTCTTATTTTTTAAGGAACCTCCATAATGTTCTCGATAGTGGCCGTATCAATTTACATTTCCACCCACAGTGCAAGAGTGTTCCCTTTTCTCCACACCCTCTCCAGCCTTTATTGTTTCTAGATTTTTTGATGATGGCCATTCTGACCGGTGTGAGATGATATCTCCTCGTAGTTTTGACTTGCCTTTCCGTAACGATTAATGATGAGGAGCATTCTTTCATGTGTTTGTGGGCAATCTGTCTATCTTCTGTGGGGAAATGTCTCTTTAGGTCTTCAGCCCACTTTTGGATTGGGTTTTTTTTTGTTTTTGATATTGAGCTGCATGAGCTGCTTGTAAATTTTGGAGATGAATCCTTTGTCAGTTGCTTCCTTTGCAAATATGTTCTTCCATTTTAAGGGTGGTCTTTTCGTCTTGCGTATGGTTGCGTTGGCTGTGCAAATCTTGGAAGTTGCATTAGGTCCCGGTTGTTTATTTTTGTCTTTATTTCCATTTCTCTAGGAGGTGGTCAAAAAGGATCTTGCTGTAAGTTCTGTCATAGGGTGTTCCGCTGATGTTTTCCCCTAAGAGTTTGATAGTGCCTGTCCTTACATTTAGGTGTTTAATCCATTTTGAGTTTATTTTTGAGTATGGGGTTAGGGAGTGTTCTCATTTCATACTTTTCCATGTACCTGTCCAGTTTTCCCAGCACCACTTATTGAAGAGGCTGTCTTTTCCCCACTCTATATTCTTTCCTTCTTTATCAAACATAAGGTGACCATAAGTGCGTGTGTTTCTCTCTGGGCATTCTATCCTGTGCCTTGGATCTATATTTCTGTTTCTGTGCCAGTACCATAATGTCTTGATTACTGTAGCTTTGCAGTATCGTCTGAAGTCAGGGAGCCTGATTCCTCCAGCTCCATTTTTCGCTTTCAAGAATGCTTTGGCTATTCGGGGTCTTTTGTGTTCCCATACAAATGGTGACATTTTTGCTTCTAGATCTGTGAAAAGTGCCAGTGGTTGTTTGATAGGGATTGCATTAAATCGGTAGCTTGCTTTGGGTAGTAGAGTCATTTTCACAATGTTGATTCTTCCTATCCAAGAATATGACATATCTCTCCATGTGTTTGTATCACCTTTAATTTCTTTCATCAGTGTCTTATAATTTTCTGCATCCAGGTCTTTTGTCTCCTTAGGTAGGCTGCGTCCTAGATATATTATGCTTTCTGTTGTAATGGTAAAGAGGAGGGTTTTCTTACGTTCACTTTCAGATGTTTCATCATTAGTATATACGAATGCCAGCGATTTCAGTACACTAATTTTGTATCATGCTCCTTTACCAAATTCATTGATTACCTCTGGTATGTTCCTGGTAGCCTCTTTAGGAATCCGTATATATAGTATCATGTCATCTGCAAACAGTGACAGCTTTACTTCTTCTTTCCAGCATTGTGTTTTGAAAGCAAACAGGTTGTCTGCCTTCAGGGTTCAACAGCTAGAGATGCTTTTTAAATAAGAGTTGGCATTTAGAGTTGTTGCCAGAATGACTTTTAGGATGGGATTTCATGAAGTGAATGCATTTCTCGTGCAAAAAAGAACATGAAATTTGGGAGACCACAGGAGTGTGTGTTTTGGACGGAATTTTCTTCCTTCAGTACAATCACGTTGCAAATAGAATCCACAGTCTCTGGAGATAGGGTCTTTAGTACTGTAATGAAGTTAAAATGAGGCCATCAGGTTTTGCCCTAATTCAGTACGATTGGTGTCCTTGGATTGGAGATGGCTATGTTTGTCTTCTTACTCTCTCTGTATATATCAATGTCCTAATTTCCATTAATATATGTAATCCCTGTTACTTTCTCCTGGCAGCCCTAGCAGATAAATGCCCCCTGCCTAATGTGGGATGAGGCTTTATCTTTTGTTCAGTCTACAAGTCTGTCAGAGAAAAGACTGCTCTTTCAAGGAAAAGCGCGATTCTGCCTGATCACCTGTTTCCTCAGTCTCCAGTCTGTCAGATTTCCCTGAATATTTTCGACTTCCCAGTCCTCACAATACGTTAAGCCAATTCAATATAATCTCTCAAGCTCAATCTCTCTCTCTAGCTCTTTTGCTCCCTTTCCTCCCCCTCCACCCCCAGGAAGGTAGTGAGTTCTCTTTCTCTGTAGAACGCAGGCTAAAACACTTGTGTTATGCCCACTAGTGGAATTATAGGGTCATAGGTTAACTACCTGTGTAATTTTTGAAGAAAACATAAGGTATTTTGCAAAATGTTTGCAATATTGTACGTTCCTTTCAACAAAGTATAACATGTCCATTTTTTTCATATTCTTTTCACGTTTTTATTTTTTTAACTTTAATTACATTCTTATTTTTAATTTTTTAACATCAGTCATCAGTTTTAAATACCTCATTGTATAAATGTCAAACCCATCTTCCAAGTCAGCAGACAACCATCCCCAACCCACTGTGGTTTACCCCCCTTGTTGTCCATCCGTCAGCTTCTCTACATCTGTGTCTCAACTTCTGCCCTGAAAACCGGTTCATCTGTACCATTCTCTATGTTCCACATACGTGCGTTAATATACGATATTTGTTTTTCTCTTTCTCACTGAGTTCACTCTGTATGACAGTCTCTAGATCCATCCACGTCTCAACAAATGACTCAATTTCCTTCCTTTGAGTGGCTGTGTAGTATTCCGTTGTATATATGTACCACAACTTCTTTATCCATTCCACAACTTCTTTATCATTCGTCTGTCGATGGGCACTTGGGTTGATTCCATGACCTGGCTATTGTAAGTAATTTTGAAATGACTATTAGGGTGCATGTGTCTTCTTCAATTACTGTTTTCTCTGGGTATATTCCCAATACTGGGATTCCGGTGTCGTATGGTAGTTATAGTCTTATTTTTTAAGGAACCTCCATAATGTTCTCGATAGTGGCCGTATCAATTTACATTTCCACCCACAGTGCAAGAGTGTTCCCTTTTCTCCACACCCTCTCCAGCCTTTATTGTTTCTAGATTTTTTGATGATGGCCATTCTGACCGGTGTGAGATGATATCTCCTCGTAGTTTTGACTTGCCTTTCCGTAACGATTAATGATGAGGAGCATTCTTTCATGTGTTTGTGGGCAATCTGTCTATCTTCTGTGGGGAAATGTCTCTTTAGGTCTTCAGCCCACTTTTGGATTGGGTTTTTTTTTGTTTTTGATATTGAGCTGCATGAGCTGCTTGTAAATTTTGGAGATGAATCCTTTGTCAGTTGCTTCCTTTGCAAATATGTTCTTCCATTTTAAGGGTGGTCTTTTCGTCTTGCGTATGGTTGCGTTGGCTGTGCAAATCTTGGAAGTTGCATTAGGTCCCGGTTGTTTATTTTTCTCTTTATTTCCATTTCTCTAGGAGGTGGTCAAAAAGGATCTTGCTGTAAGTTCTGTCATAGGGTGTTCCGCTGATGTTTTCCCCTAAGAGTTTGATAGTGCCTGTCCTTACATTTAGGTGTTTAATCCATTTTGAGTTTATTTTTGAGTATGGGGTTAGGGAGTGTTCTCATTTCATACTTTTCCATGTACCTGTCCAGTTTTCCCAGCACCACTTATTGAAGAGGCTGTCTTTTCCCCACTCTATATTCTTTCCTTCTTTATCAAACATAAGGTGACCATAAGTGCGTGTGTTTATCTCTGGGCATTCTATCCTGTGCCTTGGATCTATATTTCTGTTTCTGTGCCAGTACCATAATGTCTTGATTACTGTAGCTTTGCAGTATCGTCTGAAGTCAGGGAGCCTGATTCCTCCAGCTCCATTTTTCGCTTTCAAGAATGCTTTGGCTATTCGGGGTCTTTTGTGTTCCCATACAAATGGTGACATTTTTGCTTCTAGATCTGTGAAAAGTGCCAGTGGTTGTTTGATAGGGATTGCATTAAATCGGTAGCTTGCTTTGGGTAGTAGAGTCATTTTCACAATGTTGATTCTTCCTATCCAAGAATATGACATATCTCTCCATGTGTTTGTATCACCTTTAATTTCTTTCATCAGTGTCTTATAATTTTCTGCATCCAGGTCTTTTGTCTCCTTAGGTAGGCTGCGTCCTAGATATATTATGCTTTCTGTTGTAATGGTAAAGAGGAGGGTTTTCTTACGTTCACTTTCAGATGTTTCATCATTAGTATATACGAATGCCAGCGATTTCAGTACACTAATTTTGTATCATGCTCCTTTACCAAATTCATTGATTACCTCTGGTATGTTCCTGGTAGCCTCTTTAGGAATCCGTATATATAGTATCATGTCATCTGCAAACAGTGACAGCTTTACTTCTTCTTTCCAGCATTGTGTTTTGAAAGCAAACAGGTTGTCTGCCTTCAGGGTTCAACAGCTAGAGATGCTTTTTAAATAAGAGTTGGCATTTAGAGTTGTTGCCAGAATGACTTTTAGGATGGGATTTCATGAAGTGAATGCATTTCTCGTGCAAAAAAGAACATGAAATTTGGGAGACCACAGGAGTGTGTGTTTTGGACGGAATTTTCTTCCTTCAGTACAATCACGTTGCAAATAGAATCCACAGTCTCTGGAGATAGGGTCTTTAGTACTGTAATGAAGTTAAAATGAGGCCATCAGGTTTTGCCCTAATTCAGTACGATTGGTGTCCTTGGATTGGAGATGGCTATGTTTGTCTTCTTACTCTCTCTGTATATATCAATGTCCTAATTTCCATTAATATATGTAATCCCTGTTACTTTCTCCTGGCAGCCCTAGCAGATAATTGCCCCCTGCCTAATGTGGGATGAGGCTTTATCTTTTGTTCAGTCTACAAGTCTGTCAGAGAAAAGACTGCTCTTTCAAGGAAAAGCGCGATTCTGCCTGATCACCTGTTTCCTCAGTCTCCAGTCTGTCAGATTTCCCTGAATATTTTCGACTTCCCAGTCCTCACAATACGTTAAGCCAATTCAATATAATCTCTCAAGCTCAATCTCTCTCTCTAGCTCTTTTGCTCCCTTTCCTCCCCCTCCACCCCCAGGAAGGTAGTGAGTTCTCTTTCTCTGTAGAACGCAGGCTAAAACACTTGTGTTATGCCCACTAGTGGAATTATAGGGTCATAGGTTAACTACCTGTGTAATTTTTGAAGAAAACATAAGGTATTTTGCAAAATGTTTGCAATATTGTACGTTCCTTTCAACAAAGTATAACATGTCCATTTTTTTCATATTCTTTTCACGTTTTTATTTTTTTAACTTTAATTACATTCTTATTTTTAATTTTTTAACATCAGTCATCAGTTTTAAATACCTCATTGTATAAATGTCAAACCCATCTTCCAAGTCAGCAGACAACCATCCCCAACCCACTGTGGTTTACCCCCCTTGTTGTCCATCCGTCAGCTTCTCTACATCTGTGTCTCAACTTCTGCCCTGAAAACCGGTTCATCTGTACCATTCTCTATGTTCCACATACGTGCGTTAATATACGATATTTGTTTTTCTCTTTCTCACTGAGTTCACTCTGTATGACAGTCTCTAGATCCATCCACGTCTCAACAAATGACTCAATTTCCTTCCTTTGAGTGGCTGTGTAGTATTCCGTTGTATATATGTACCACAACTTCTTTATCCATTCCACAACTTCTTTATCATTCGTCTGTCGATGGGCACTTGGGTTGATTCCATGACCTGGCTATTGTAAGTAATTTTGAAATGACTATTAGGGTGCATGTGTCTTCTTCAATTACTGTTTTCTCTGGGTATATTCCCAATACTGGGATTCCGGTGTCGTATGGTAGTTATAGTCTTATTTTTTAAGGAACCTCCATAATGTTCTCGATAGTGGCCGTATCAATTTACATTTCCACCCACAGTGCAAGAGTGTTCCCTTTTCTCCACACCCTCTCCAGCCTTTATTGTTTCTAGATTTTTTGATGATGGCCATTCTGACCGGTGTGAGATGATATCTCCTCGTAGTTTTGACTTGCCTTTCCGTAACGATTAATGATGAGGAGCATTCTTTCATGTGTTTGTGGGCAATCTGTCTATCTTCTGTGGGGAAATGTCTCTTTAGGTCTTCAGCCCACTTTTGGATTGGGTTTTTTTTTGTTTTTGATATTGAGCTGCATGAGCTGCTTGTAAATTTTGGAGATGAATCCTTTGTCAGTTGCTTCCTTTGCAAATATGTTCTTCCATTTTAAGGGTGGTCTTTTCGTCTTGCGTATGGTTGCGTTGGCTGTGCAAATCTTGGAAGTTGCATTAGGTCCCGGTTGTTTATTTTTCTCTTTATTTCCATTTCTCTAGGAGGTGGTCAAAAAGGATCTTGCTGTAAGTTCTGTCATAGGGTGTTCCGCTGATGTTTTCCCCTAAGAGTTTGATAGTGCCTGTCCTTACATTTAGGTGTTTAATCCATTTTGAGTTTATTTTTGAGTATGGGGTTAGGGAGTGTTCTCATTTCATACTTTTCCATGTACCTGTCCAGTTTTCCCAGCACCACTTATTGAAGAGGCTGTCTTTTCCCCACTCTATATTCTTTCCTTCTTTATCAAACATAAGGTGACCATAAGTGCGTGTGTTTATCTCTGGGCATTCTATCCTGTGCCTTGGATCTATATTTCTGTTTCTGTGCCAGTACCATAATGTCTTGATTACTGTAGCTTTGCAGTATCGTCTGAAGTCAGGGAGCCTGATTCCTCCAGCTCCATTTTTCGCTTTCAAGAATGCTTTGGCTATTCGGGGTCTTTTGTGTTCCCATACAAATGGTGACATTTTTGCTTCTAGATCTGTGAAAAGTGCCAGTGGTTGTTTGATAGGGATTGCATTAAATCGGTAGCTTGCTTTGGGTAGTAGAGTCATTTTCACAATGTTGATTCTTCCTATCCAAGAATATGACATATCTCTCCATGTGTTTGTATCACCTTTAATTTCTTTCATCAGTGTCTTATAATTTTCTGCATCCAGGTCTTTTGTCTCCTTAGGTAGGCTGCGTCCTAGATATATTATGCTTTCTGTTGTAATGGTAAAGAGGAGGGTTTTCTTACGTTCACTTTCAGATGTTTCATCATTAGTATATACGAATGCCAGCGATTTCAGTACACTAATTTTGTATCATGCTCCTTTACCAAATTCATTGATTACCTCTGGTATGTTCCTGGTAGCCTCTTTAGGAATCCGTATATATAGTATCATGTCATCTGCAAACAGTGACAGCTTTACTTCTTCTTTCCAGCATTGTGTTTTGAAAGCAAACAGGTTGTCTGCCTTCAGGGTTCAACAGCTAGAGATGCTTTTTAAATAAGAGTTGGCATTTAGAGTTGTTGCCAGAATGACTTTTAGGATGGGATTTCATGAAGTGAATGCATTTCTCGTGCAAAAAAGAACATGAAATTTGGGAGACCACAGGAGTGTGTGTTTTGGACGGAATTTTCTTCCTTCAGTACAATCACGTTGCAAATAGAATCCACAGTCTCTGGAGATAGGGTCTTTAGTACTGTAATGAAGTTAAAATGAGGCCATCAGGTTTTGCCCTAATTCAGTACGATTGGTGTCCTTGGATTGGAGATGGCTATGTTTGTCTTCTTACTCTCTCTGTATATATCAATGTCCTAATTTCCATTAATATATGTAATCCCTGTTACTTTCTCCTGGCAGCCCTAGCAGATAAATGCCCCCTGCCTAATGTGGGATGAGGCTTTATCTTTTGTTCAGTCTACAAGTCTGTCAGAGAAAAGACTGCTCTTTCAAGGAAAAGCGCGATTCTGCCTGATCACCTGTTTCCTCAGTCTCCAGTCTGTCAGATTTCCCTGAATATTTTCGACTTCCCAGTCCTCACAATACGTTAAGCCAATTCAATATAATCTCTCAAGCTCAATCTCTCTCTCTAGCTCTTTTGCTCCCTTTCCTCCCCCTCCACCCCCAGGAAGGTAGTGAGTTCTCTTTCTCTGTAGAACGCAGGCTAAAACACTTGTGTTATGCCCACTAGTGGAATTATAGGGTCATAGGTTAACTACCTGTGTAATTTTTGAAGAAAACATAAGGTATTTTGCAAAATGTTTGCAATATTGTACGTTCCTTTCAACAAAGTATAACATGTCCATTTTTTTCATATTCTTTTCACGTTTTTATTTTTTTAACTTTAATTACATTCTTATTTTTAATTTTTTAACATCAGTCATCAGTTTTAAATACCTCATTGTATAAATGTCAAACCCATCTTCCAAGTCAGCAGACAACCATCCCCAACCCACTGTGGTTTACCCCCCTTGTTGTCCATCCGTCAGCTTCTCTACATCTGTGTCTCAACTTCTGCCCTGAAAACCGGTTCATCTGTACCATTCTCTATGTTCCACATACGTGCGTTAATATACGATATTTGTTTTTCTCTTTCTCACTGAGTTCACTCTGTATGACAGTCTCTAGATCCATCCACGTCTCAACAAATGACTCAATTTCCTTCCTTTGAGTGGCTGTGTAGTATTCCGTTGTATATATGTACCACAACTTCTTTATCCATTCCACAACTTCTTTATCATTCGTCTGTCGATGGGCACTTGGGTTGATTCCATGACCTGGCTATTGTAAGTAATTTTGAAATGACTATTAGGGTGCATGTGTCTTCTTCAATTACTGTTTTCTCTGGGTATATTCCCAATACTGGGATTCCGGTGTCGTATGGTAGTTATAGTCTTATTTTTTAAGGAACCTCCATAATGTTCTCGATAGTGGCCGTATCAATTTACATTTCCACCCACAGTGCAAGAGTGTTCCCTTTTCTCCACACCCTCTCCAGCCTTTATTGTTTCTAGATTTTTTGATGATGGCCATTCTGACCGGTGTGAGATGATATCTCCTCGTAGTTTTGACTTGCCTTTCCGTAACGATTAATGATGAGGAGCATTCTTTCATGTGTTTGTGGGCAATCTGTCTATCTTCTGTGGGGAAATGTCTCTTTAGGTCTTCAGCCCACTTTTGGATTGGGTTTTTTTTTGTTTTTGATATTGAGCTGCATGAGCTGCTTGTAAATTTTGGAGATGAATCCTTTGTCAGTTGCTTCCTTTGCAAATATGTTCTTCCATTTTAAGGGTGGTCTTTTCGTCTTGCGTATGGTTGCGTTGGCTGTGCAAATCTTGGAAGTTGCATTAGGTCCCGGTTGTTTATTTTTGTCTTTATTTCCATTTCTCTAGGAGGTGGTCAAAAAGGATCTTGCTGTAAGTTCTGTCATAGGGTGTTCCGCTGATGTTTTCCCCTAAGAGTTTGATAGTGCCTGTCCTTACATTTAGGTGTTTAATCCATTTTGAGTTTATTTTTGAGTATGGGGTTAGGGAGTGTTCTCATTTCATACTTTTCCATGTACCTGTCCAGTTTTCCCAGCACCACTTATTGAAGAGGCTGTCTTTCCCCCACTCTATATTCTTTCCTTCTTTTTCAAACATAAGGTGACCATAAGTGCGTGTGTTTATCTCTGGGCATTCTATCCTGTGCCTTGGATCTATATTTCTGTTTCTGTGCCAGTACCATAATGTCTTGATTACTGTAGCTTTGCAGTATCGTCTGAAGTCAGGGAGCCTGATTCCTCCAGCTCCATTTTTCGCTTTCAAGAATGCTTTGGCTATTCGGGGTCTTTTGTGTTCCCATACAAATGGTGACATTTTTGCTTCTAGATCTGTGAAAAATGCCAGTGGTTGTTTGATAGGGATTGCATTAAATCGGTAGCTTGCTTTGGGTAGTAGAGTCATTTTCACAATGTTGATTCTTCCTATCCAAGAATATGACATATCTCTCCATGTGTTTGTATCACCTTTAATTTCTTTCATCAGTGTCTTATAATTTTCTGCATCCAGGTCTTTTGTCTCCTTAGGTAGGCTGCGTCCTAGATATATTATGCTTTCTGTTGTAATGGTAAAGAGGAGGGTTTTCTTACGTTCACTTTCAGATGTTTCATCATTAGTATATACGAATGCCAGCGATTTCAGTACACTAATTTTGTATCATGCTCCTTTACCAAATTCATTGATTACCTCTGGTATGTTCCTGGTAGCCTCTTTAGGAATCCGTATATATAGTATCATGTCATCTGCAAACAGTGACAGCTTTACTTCTTCTTTCCAGCATTGTGTTTTGAAAGCAAACAGGTTGTCTGCCTTCAGGGTTCAACAGCTAGAGATGCTTTTTAAATAAGAGTTGGCATTTAGAGTTGTTGCCAGAATGACTTTTAGGATGGGATTTCATGAAGTGAATGCATTTCTCGTGCAAAAAAGAACATGAAATTTGGGAGACCACAGGAGTGTGTGTTTTGGACGGAATTTTCTTCCTTCAGTACAATCACGTTGCAAATAGAATCCACAGTCTCTGGAGATAGGGTCTTTAGTACTGTAATGAAGTTAAAATGAGGCCATCAGGTTTTGCCCTAATTCAGTACGATTGGTGTCCTTGGATTGGAGATGGCTATGTTTGTCTTCTTACTCTCTCTGTATATATCAATGTCCTAATTTCCATTAATATATGTAATCCCTGTTACTTTCTCCTGGCAGCCCTAGCAGATAAATGCTCCCTGCCTAATGTGGGATGAGGCTTTATCTTTTGTTCAGTCTACAAGTCTGTCAGAGAAAAGACTGCTCTTTCAAGGAAAAGCGCGATTCTGCCTGATCACCTGTTTCCTCAGTCTCCAGTCTGTCAGATTTCCCTGAATATTTTCGACTTCCCAGTCCTCACAATACGTTAAGCCAATTCAATATAATCTCTCAAGCTCAATCTCTCTCTCTAGCTCTTTTGCTCCCTTTCCTCCCCCTCCACCCCCAGGAAGGTAGTGAGTTCTCTTTCTCTGTAGAACGCAGGCTAAAACACTTGTGTTATGCCCACTAGTGGAATTATAGGGTCATAGGTTAACTACCTGTGTAATTTTTGAAGAAAACATAAGGTATTTTGCAAAATGTTTGCAATATTGTACGTTCCTTTCAACAAAGTATAACATGTCCATTTTTTTCATATTCTTTTCACGTTTTTATTTTTTTAACTTTAATTACATTCTTATTTTTAATTTTTTAACATCAGTCATCAGTTTTAAATACCTCATTGTATAAATGTCAAACCCATCTTCCAAGTCAGCAGACAACCATCCCCAACCCACTGTGGTTTACCCCCCTTGTTGTCCATCCGTCAGCTTCTCTACATCTGTGTCTCAACTTCTGCCCTGAAAACCGGTTCATCTGTACCATTCTCTATGTTCCACATACGTGCGTTAATATACGATATTTGTTTTTCTCTTTCTCACTGAGTTCACTCTGTATGACAGTCTCTAGATCCATCCACGTCTCAACAAATGACTCAATTTCCTTCCTTTGAATGGCTGTGTAGTATTCCGTTGTATATATGTACCACAACTTCTTTATCCATTCCACAACTTCTTTATCATTCGTCTGTCGATGGGCACTTGGGTTGATTCCATGACCTGGCTATTGTAAGTAATTTTGAAATGACTATTAGGGTGCATGTGTCTTCTTCAATTACTGTTTTCTCTGGGTATATTCCCAATACTGGGATTCCGGTGTCGTATGGTAGTTATAGTCTTATTTTTTAAGGAACCTCCATAATGTTCTCGATAGTGGCCGTATCAATTTACATTTCCACCCACAGTGCAAGAGTGTTCCCTTTTCTCCACACCCTCTCCAGCCTTTATTGTTTCTAGATTTTTTGATGATGGCCATTCTGACCGGTGTGAGATGATATCTCCTCGTAGTTTTGACTTGCCTTTCCGTAACGATTAATGATGAGGAGCATTCTTTCATGTGTTTGTGGGCAATCTGTCTATCTTCTGTGGGGAAATGTCTCTTTAGGTCTTCAGCCCACTTTTGGATTGGGTTTTTTTTTGTTTTTGATATTGAGCTGCATGAGCTGCTTGTAAATTTTGGAGATGAATCCTTTGTCAGTTGCTTCCTTTGCAAATATGTTCTTCCATTTTAAGGGTGGTCTTTTCGTCTTGCGTATGGTTGCGTTGGCTGTGCAAATCTTGGAAGTTGCATTAGGTCCCGGTTGTTTATTTTTGTCTTTATTTCCATTTCTCTAGGAGGTGGTCAAAAAGGATCTTGCTGTAAGTTCTGTCATAGGGTGTTCCGCTGATGTTTTCCCCTAAGAGTTTGATAGTGCCTGTCCTTACATTTAGGTGTTTAATCCATTTTGAGTTTATTTTTGAGTATGGGATTAGGGAGTGTTCTCATTTCATACTTTTCCATGTACCTGTCCAGTTTTCCCAGCACCACTTATTGAAGAGGCTGCCTTTCCCCCACTCTATATTCTTTCCTTCTTTATCAAACATAAGGTGACCATAAGTGCGTGTGTTTATCTCTGGGCATTCTATCCTGTGCCTTGGATCTATATTTCTGTTTCTGTGCCAGTACCATAATGTCTTGATTACTGTAGCTTTGCAGTATCGTCTGAAGTCAGGGAGCCTGATTCCTCCAGCTCCATTTTTCGCTTTCAAGAATGCTTTGGCTATTCGGGGTCTTTTGTGTTCCCATACAAATGGTGACATTTTTGCTTCTAGATCTGTGAAAAATGCCAGTGGTTGTTTGATAGGGATTGCATTAAATCGGTAGCTTGCTTTGGGTAGTAGAGTCATTTTCACAATGTTGATTCTTCCTATCCAAGAATATGACATATCTCTCCATGTGTTTGTATCACCTTTAATTTCTTTCATCAGTGTCTTATAATTTTCTGCATCCAGGTCTTTTGTCTCCTTAGGTAGGCTGCGTCCTAGATATATTATGCTTTCTGTTGTAATGGTAAAGAGGAGGGTTTTCTTACGTTCACTTTCAGATGTTTCATCATTAGTATATACGAATGCCAGCGATTTCAGTACACTAATTTTGTATCATGCTCCTTTACCAAATTCATTGATTACCTCTGGTATGTTCCTGGTAGCCTCTTTAGGAATCCGTATATATAGTATCATGTCATCTGCAAACAGTGACAGCTTTACTTCTTCTTTCCAGCATTGTGTTTTGAAAGCAAACAGGTTGTCTGCCTTCAGGGTTCAACAGCTAGAGATGCTTTTTAAATAAGAGTTGGCATTTAGAGTTGTTGCCAGAATGACTTTTAGGATGGGATTTCATGAAGTGAATGCATTTCTCGTGCAAAAAAGAACATGAAATTTGGGAGACCACAGGAGTGTGTGTTTTGGACGGAATTTTCTTCCTTCAGTACAATCACGTTGCAAATAGAATCCACAATCTCTGGAGATAGGGTCTTTAGTACTGTAATGAAGTTAAAATGAGGCCATCAGGTTTTGCCCTAATTCAGTACGATTGGTGTCCTTGGATTGGAGATGGCTATGTTTGTCTTCTTACTCTCTCTGTATATATCAATGTCCTAATTTCCATTAATATATGTAATCCCTGTTACTTTCTCCTGGCAGCCCTAGCAGATAAATGCTCCCTGCCTAATGTGGGATGAGGCTTTATCTTTTGTTCAGTCTACAAGTCTGTCAGAGAAAAGACTGCTCTTTCAAGGAAAAGCGCGATTCTGCCTGATCACCTGTTTCCTCAGTCTCCAGTCTGTCAGATTTCCCTGAATATTTTCGACTTCCCAGTCCTCACAATACGTTAAGCCAATTCAATATAATCTCTCAAGCTCAATCTCTCTCTCTAGCTCTTTTGCTCCCTTTCCTCCCCCTCCACCCCCAGGAAGGTAGTGAGTTCTCTTTCTCTGTAGAACGCAGGCTAAAACACTTGTGTTATGCCCACTAGTGGAATTATAGGGTCATAGGTTAACTACCTGTGTAATTTTTGAAGAAAACATAAGGTATTTTGCAAAATGTTTGCAATATTGTACGTTCCTTTCAACAAAGTATAACATGTCCATTTTTTTCATATTCTTTTCACGTTTTTATTTTTTTAACTTTAATTACATTCTTATTTTTAATTTTTTAACATCAGTCATCAGTTTTAAATACCTCATTGTATAAATGTCAAACCCATCTTCCAAGTCAGCAGACAACCATCCCCAACCCACTGTGGTTTACCCCCCTTGTTGTCCATCCGTCAGCTTCTCTACATCTGTGTCTCAACTTCTGCCCTGAAAACCGGTTCATCTGTACCATTCTCTATGTTCCACATACGTGCGTTAATATACGATATTTGTTTTTCTCTTTCTCACTGAGTTCACTCTGTATGACAGTCTCTAGATCCATCCACGTCTCAACAAATGACTCAATTTCCTTCCTTTGAATGGCTGTGTAGTATTCCGTTGTATATATGTACCACAACTTCTTTATCCATTCCACAACTTCTTTATCATTCGTCTGTCGATGGGCACTTGGGTTGATTCCATGACCTGGCTATTGTAAGTAATTTTGAAATGACTATTAGGGTGCATGTGTCTTCTTCAATTACTGTTTTCTCTGGGTATATTCCCAATACTGGGATTCCGGTGTCGTATGGTAGTTATAGTCTTATTTTTTAAGGAACCTCCATAATGTTCTCGATAGTGGCCGTATCAATTTACATTTCCACCCACAGTGCAAGAGTGTTCCCTTTTCTCCACACCCTCTCCAGCCTTTATTGTTTCTAGATTTTTTGATGATGGCCATTCTGACCGGTGTGAGATGATATCTCCTCGTAGTTTTGACTTGCCTTTCCGTAACGATTAATGATGAGGAGCATTCTTTCATGTGTTTGTGGGCAATCTGTCTATCTTCTGTGGGGAAATGTCTCTTTAGGTCTTCAGCCCACTTTTGGATTGGGTTTTTTTTTGTTTTTGATATTGAGCTGCATGAGCTGCTTGTAAATTTTGGAGATGAATCCTTTGTCAGTTGCTTCCTTTGCAAATATGTTCTTCCATTTTAAGGGTGGTCTTTTCGTCTTGCGTATGGTTGCGTTGGCTGTGCAAATCTTGGAAGTTGCATTAGGTCCCGGTTGTTTATTTTTGTCTTTATTTCCATTTCTCTAGGAGGTGGTCAAAAAGGATCTTGCTGTAAGTTCTGTCATAGGGTGTTCCGCTGATGTTTTCCCCTAAGAGTTTGATAGTGCCTGTCCTTACATTTAGGTGTTTAATCCATTTTGAGTTTATTTTTGAGTATGGGATTAGGGAGTGTTCTCATTTCATACTTTTCCATGTACCTGTCCAGTTTTCCCAGCACCACTTATTGAAGAGGCTGCCTTTCCCCCACTCTATATTCTTTCCTTCTTTATCAAACATAAGGTGACCATAAGTGCGTGTGTTTATCTCTGGGCATTCTATCCTGTGCCTTGGATCTATATTTCTGTTTCTGTGCCAGTACCATAATGTCTTGATTACTGTAGCTTTGCAGTATCGTCTGAAGTCAGGGAGCCTGATTCCTCCAGCTCCATTTTTCGCTTTCAAGAATGCTTTGGCTATTCGGGGTCTTTTGTGTTCCCATACAAATGGTGACATTTTTGCTTCTAGATCTGTGAAAAATGCCAGTGGTTGTTTGATAGGGATTGCATTAAATCGGTAGCTTGCTTTGGGTAGTAGAGTCATTTTCACAATGTTGATTCTTCCTATCCAAGAATATGACATATCTCTCCATGTGTTTGTATCACCTTTAATTTCTTTCATCAGTGTCTTATAATTTTCTGCATCCAGGTCTTTTGTCTCCTTAGGTAGGCTGCGTCCTAGATATATTATGCTTTCTGTTGTAATGGTAAAGAGGAGGGTTTTCTTACGTTCACTTTCAGATGTTTCATCATTAGTATATACGAATGCCAGCGATTTCAGTACACTAATTTTGTATCATGCTCCTTTACCAAATTCATTGATTACCTCTGGTATGTTCCTGGTAGCCTCTTTAGGAATCCGTATATATAGTATCATGTCATCTGCAAACAGTGACAGCTTTACTTCTTCTTTCCAGCATTGTGTTTTGAAAGCAAACAGGTTGTCTGCCTTCAGGGTTCAACAGCTAGAGATGCTTTTTAAATAAGAGTTGGCATTTAGAGTTGTTGCCAGAATGACTTTTAGGATGGGATTTCATGAAGTGAATGCATTTCTCGTGCAAAAAAGAACATGAAATTTGGGAGACCACAGGAGTGTGTGTTTTGGACGGAATTTTCTTCCTTCAGTACAATCACGTTGCAAATAGAATCCACAGTCTCTGGAGATAGGGTCTTTAGTACTGTAATGAAGTTAAAATGAGGCCATCAGGTTTTGCCCTAATTCAGTACGATTGGTGTCCTTGGATTGGAGATGGCTATGTTTGTCTTCTTACTCTCTCTGTATATATCAATGTCCTAATTTCCATTAATATATGTAATCCCTGTTACTTTCTCCTGGCAGCCCTAGCAGATAAATGCTCCCTGCCTAATGTGGGATGAGGCTTTATCTTTTGTTCAGTCTACAAGTCTGTCAGAGAAAAGACTGCTCTTTCAAGGAAAAGCGCGATTCTGCCTGATCACCTGTTTCCTCAGTCTCCAGTCTGTCAGATTTCCCTGAATATTTTCGACTTCCCAGTCCTCACAATACGTTAAGCCAATTCAATATAATCTCTCAAGCTCAATCTCTCTCTCTAGCTCTTTTGCTCCCTTTCCTCCCCCTCCACCCCCAGGAAGGTAGTGAGTTCTCTTTCTCTGTAGAACGCAGGCTAAAACACTTGTGTTATGCCCACTAGTGGAATTATAGGGTCATAGGTTAACTACCTGTGTAATTTTTGAAGAAAACATAAGGCATTTTGCAAAATGTTTGCAATATTGTACGTTCCTTTCAACAAAGTATAACATGTCCATTTTTTTCATATTCTTTTCACGTTTTTATTTTTTTAACTTTAATTACATTCTTATTTTTAATTTTTTAACATCAGTCATCAGTTTTAAATACCTCATTGTATAAATGTCAAACCCATCTTCCAAGTCAGCAGACAACCATCCCCAACCCACTGTGGTTTACCCCCCTTGTTGTCCATCCGTCAGCTTCTCTACATCTGTGTCTCAACTTCTGCCCTGAAAACCGGTTCATCTGTACCATTCTCTATGTTCCACATACGTGCGTTAATATACGATATTTGTTTTTCTCTTTCTCACTGAGTTCACTCTGTATGACAGTCTCTAGATCCATCCACGTCTCAACAAATGACTCAATTTCCTTCCTTTGAATGGCTGTGTAGTATTCCGTTGTATATATGTACCACAACTTCTTTATCCATTCCACAACTTCTTTATCATTCGTCTGTCGATGGGCACTTGGGTTGATTCCATGACCTGGCTATTGTAAGTAATTTTGAAATGACTATTAGGGTGCATGTGTCTTCTTCAATTACTGTTTTCTCTGGGTATATTCCCAATACTGGGATTCCGGTGTCGTATGGTAGTTATAGTCTTATTTTTTAAGGAACCTCCATAATGTTCTCGATAGTGGCCGTATCAATTTACATTTCCACCCACAGTGCAAGAGTGTTCCCTTTTCTCCACACCCTCTCCAGCCTTTATTGTTTCTAGATTTTTTGATGATGGCCATTCTGACCGGTGTGAGATGATATCTCCTCGTAGTTTTGACTTCCCTTTCCGTAACGATTAATGATGAGGAGCATTCTTTCATGTGTTTGTGGGCAATCTGTCTATCTTCTGTGGGGAAATGTCTCTTTAGGTCTTCAGCCCACTTTTGGATTGGGTTTTTTTTTGTTTTTGATATTGAGCTGCATGAGCTGCTTGTAAATTTTGGAGATGAATCCTTTGTCAGTTGCTTCCTTTGCAAATATGTTCTTCCATTTTAAGGGTGGTCTTTTCGTCTTGCGTATGGTTGCGTTGGCTGTGCAAATCTTGGAAGTTGCATTAGGTCCCGGTTGTTTATTTTTGTCTTTATTTCCATTTCTCTAGGAGGTGGTCAAAAAGGATCTTGCTGTAAGTTCTGTCATAGGGTGTTCCGCTGATGTTTTCCCCTAAGAGTTTGATAGTGCCTGTCCTTACATTTAGGTGTTTAATCCATTTTGAGTTTATTTTTGAGTATGGGGTTAGGGAGTGTTCTCATTTCATACTTTTCCATGTACCTGTCCAGTTTTCCCAGCACCACTTATTGAAGAGGCTGTCTTTTCCCCACTCTATATTCTTTCCTTCTTTATCAAACATAAGGTGACCATAAGTGCGTGTGTTTCTCTCTGGGCATTCTATCCTGTGCCTTGGATCTATATTTCTGTTTCTGTGCCAGTACCATAATGTCTTGATTACTGTAGCTTTGCAGTATCGTCTGAAGTCAGGGAGCCTGATTCCTCCAGCTCCATTTTTCGCTTTCAAGAATGCTTTGGCTATTCGGGGTCTTTTGTGTTCCCATACAAATGGTGACATTTTTGCTTCTAGATCTGTGAAAAATGCCAGTGGTAGTTTGATAGGGATTGCATTAAATCGGTAGCTGGCTTTGGGTAGTAGAGTCATTTTCACAATGTTGATTCTTCCTATCCAAGAATATGACATATCTCTCCATGTGTTTGTATCACCTTTAATTTCTTTCATCAGTGTCTTATAATTTTCTGCATCCAGGTCTTTTGTCTCCTTAGGTAGGCTGCGTCCTAGATATATTATGCTTTCTGTTGTAATGGTAAAGAGGAGGGTTTTCTTACGTTCACTTTCAGATGTTTCATCATTAGTATATACGAATGCCAGCGATTTCAGTACACTAATTTTGTATCATGCTCCTTTACCAAATTCATTGATTACCTCTGGTATGTTCCTGGTAGCCTCTTTAGGAATCCGTATATATAGTATCATGTCATCTGCAAACAGTGACAGCTTTACTTCTTCTTTCCAGCATTGTGTTTTGAAAGCAAACAGGTTGTCTGCCTTCAGGGTTCAACAGCTAGAGATGCTTTTTAAATAAGAGTTGGCATTTAGAGTTGTTGCCAGAATGACTTTTAGGATGGGATTTCATGAAGTGAATGCATTTCTCGTGCAAAAAAGAACATGAAATTTGGGAGACCACAGGAGTGTGTGTTTGGGACGGAATTTTCTTCCTTCAGTACAATCACGTTGCAAATAGAATCCACAGTCTCTGGAGATAGGGTCTTTAGTACTGTAATGAAGTTAAAATGAGGCCATCAGGTTTTGCCCTAATTCAGTACGATTGGTGTCCTTGGATTGGAGATGGCTATGTTTGTCTTCTTACTCTCTCTGTATATATCAATGTCCTAATTTCCATTAATATATGTAATCCCTGTTACTTTCTCCTGGCAGCCCTAGCAGATAAATGCTCCCTGCCTAATGTGGGATGAGGCTTTATCTTTTGTTCAGTCTACAAGTCTGTCAGAGAAAAGACTGCTCTTTCAAGGAAAAGCGCGATTCTGCCTGATCACCTGTTTCCTCAGTCTCCAGTCTGTCAGATTTCCCTGAATATTTTCGACTTCCCAGTCCTCACAATACGTTAAGCCAATTCAATATAATCTCTCAAGCTCAATCTCTCTCTCTAGCTCTTTTGCTCCCTTTCCTCCCCCTCCACCCCCAGGAAGGTAGTGAGTTCTCTTTCTCTGTAGAACGCAGGCTAAAACACTTGTGTTATGCCCACTAGTGGAATTATAGGGTCATAGGTTAACTACCTGTGTAATTTTTGAAGAAAACATAAGGTATTTTGCAAAATGTTTGCAATATTGTACGTTCCTTTCAACAAAGTATAACATGTCCATTTTTTTCATATTCTTTTCACGTTTTTATTTTTTTAACTTTAATTACATTCTTATTTTTAATTTTTTAACATCAGTCATCAGTTTTAAATACCTCATTGTATAAATGTCAAACCCATCTTCCAAGTCAGCAGACAACCATCCCCAACCCACTGTGGTTTACCCCCCTTGTTGTCCATCCGTCAGCTTCTCTACATCTGTGTCTCAACTTCTGCCCTGAAAACCGGTTCATCTGTACCATTCTCTATGTTCCACATACGTGCGTTAATATACGATATTTGTTTTTCTCTTTCTCACTGAGTTCACTCTGTATGACAGTCTCTAGATCCATCCACGTCTCAACAAATGACTCAATTTCCTTCCTTTGAATGGCTGTGTAGTATTCCGTTGTATATATGTACCACAACTTCTTTATCCATTCCACAACTTCTTTATCATTCGTCTGTCGATGGGCACTTGGGTTGATTCCATGACCTGGCTATTGTAAGTAATTTTGAAATGACTATTAGGGTGCATGTGTCTTCTTCAATTACTGTTTTCTCTGGGTATATTCCCAATACTGGGATTCCGGTGTCGTATGGTAGTTATAGTCTTATTTTTTAAGGAACCTCCATAATGTTCTCGATAGTGGCCGTATCAATTTACATTTCCACCCACAGTGCAAGAGTGTTCCCTTTTCTCCACACCCTCTCCAGCCTTTATTGTTTCTAGATTTTTTGATGATGGCCATTCTGACCGGTGTGAGATGATATCTCCTCGTAGTTTTGACTTGCCTTTCCGTAACGATTAATGATGAGGAGCATTCTTTCATGTGTTTGTGGGCAATCTGTCTATCTTCTGTGGGGAAATGTCTCTTTAGGTCTTCAGCCCACTTTTGGATTGGGTTTTTTTTTGTTTTTGATATTGAGCTGCATGAGCTGCTTGTAAATTTTGGAGATGAATCCTTTGTCAGTTGCTTCCTTTGCAAATATGTTCTTCCATTTTAAGGGTGGTCTTTTCGTCTTGCGTATGGTTGCGTTGGCTGTGCAAATCTTGGAAGTTGCATTAGGTCCCGGTTGTTTATTTTTGTCTTTATTTCCATTTCTCTAGGAGGTGGTCAAAAAGGATCTTGCTGTAAGTTCTGTCATAGGGTGTTCCGCTGATGTTTTCCCCTAAGAGTTTGATAGTGCCTGTCCTTACATTTAGGTGTTTAATCCATTTTGAGTTTATTTTTGAGTATGGGGTTAGGGAGTGTTCTCATTTCATACTTTTCCATGTACCTGTCCAGTTTTCCCAGCACCACTTATTGAAGAGGCTGTCTTTTCCCCACTCTATATTCTTTCCTTCTTTATCAAACATAAGGTGACCATAAGTGCGTGTGTTTCTCTCTGGGCATTCTATCCTGTGCCTTGGATCTATATTTCTGTTTCTGTGCCAGTACCATAATGTCTTGATTACTGTAGCTTTGCAGTATCGTCTGAAGTCAGGGAGCCTGATTCCTCCAGCTCCATTTTTCGCTTTCAAGAATGCTTTGGCTATTCGGGGTCTTTTGTGTTCCCATACAAATGGTGACATTTTTGCTTCTAGATCTGTGAAATGTGCCAGTGGTAGTTTGATAGGGATTGCATTAAATCGGTAGCTGGCTTTGGGTAGTAGAGTCATTTTCACAATGTTGATTCTTCCTATCCAAGAATATGACATATCTCTCCATGTGTTTGTATCACCTTTAATTTCTTTCATCAGTGTCTTATAATTTTCTGCATCCAGGTCTTTTGTCTCCTTAGGTAGGCTGCGTCCTAGATATATTATGCTTTCTGTTGTAATGGTAAAGAGGAGGGTTTTCTTACGTTCACTTTCAGATGTTTCATCATTAGTATATACGAATGCCAGCGATTTCAGTACACTAATTTTGTATCATGCTCCTTTACCAAATTCATTGATTACCTCTGGTATGTTCCTGGTAGCCTCTTTAGGAATCCGTATATATAGTATCATGTCATCTGCAAACAGTGACAGCTTTACTTCTTCTTTCCAGCATTGTGTTTTGAAAGCAAACAGGTTGTCTGCCTTCAGGGTTCAACAGCTAGAGATGCTTTTTCAATAAGAGTTGGCATTTAGAGTTGTTGCCAGAATGACTTTTAGGATGGGATTTCATGAAGTGAATGCATTTCTCGTGCAAAAAAGAACATGAAATTTGGGAGACCACAGGAGTGTGTGTTTTGGACGGAATTTTCTTCCTTCAGTACAATCACGTTGCAAATAGAATCCACAGTCTCTGGAGATAGGGTCTTTAGTACTGTAATGAAGTTAAAATGAGGCCATCAGGTTTTGCCCTAATTCAGTACGATTGGTGTCCTTGGATTGGAGATGGCTATGTTTGTCTTCTTACTCTCTCTGTATATATCAATGTCCTAATTTCCATTAATATATGTAATCCCTGTTACTTTCTCCTGGCAGCCCTAGCAGATAAATGCTCCCTGCCTAATGTGGGATGAGGCTTTATCTTTTGTTCAGTCTACAAGTCTGTCAGAGAAAAGACTGCTCTTTCAAGGAAAAGCGCGATTCTGCCTGATCACCTGTTTCCTCAGTCTCCAGTCTGTCAGATTTCCCTGAATATTTTCGACTTCCCAGTCCTCACAATACGTTAAGCCAATTCAATATAATCTCTCAAGCTCAATCTCTCTCTCTAGCTCTTTTGCTCCCTTTCCTCCCCCTCCACCCCCAGGAAGGTAGTGAGTTCTCTTTCTCTGTAGAACGCAGGCTAAAACACTTGTGTTATGCCCACTAGTGGAATTATAGGGTCATAGGTTAACTACCTGTGTAATTTTTGAAGAAAACATAAGGTATTTTGCAAAATGTTTGCAATATTGTACGTTCCTTTCAACAAAGTATAACATGTCCATTTTTTTCATATTCTTTTCACGTTTTTATTTTTTTAACTTTAATTACATTCTTATTTTTAATTTTTTAACATCAGTCATCAGTTTTAAATACCTCATTGTATAAATGTCAAACCCATCTTCCAAGTCAGCAGACAACCATCCCCAACCCACTGTGGTTTACCCCCCTTGTTGTCCATCCGTCAGCTTCTCTACATCTGTGTCTCAACTTCTGCCCTGAAAACCGGTTCATCTGTACCATTCTCTATGTTCCACATACGTGCGTTAATATACGATATTTGTTTTTCTCTTTCTCACTGAGTTCACTCTGTATGACAGTCTCTAGATCCATCCACGTCTCAACAAATGACTCAATTTCCTTCCTTTGAATGGCTGTGTAGTATTCCGTTGTATATATGTACCACAACTTCTTTATCCATTCCACAACTTCTTTATCATTCGTCTGTCGATGGGCACTTGGGTTGATTCCATGACCTGGCTATTGTAAGTAATTTTGAAATGACTATTAGGGTGCATGTGTCTTCTTCAATTACTGTTTTCTCTGGGTATATTCCCAATACTGGGATTCCGGTGTCGTATGGTAGTTATAGTCTTATTTTTTAAGGAACCTCCATAATGTTCTCGATAGTGGCCGTATCAATTTACATTTCCACCCACAGTGCAAGAGTGTTCCCTTTTCTCCACACCCTCTCCAGCCTTTATTGTTTCTAGATTTTTTGATGATGGCCATTCTGACCGGTGTGAGATGATATCTCCTCGTAGTTTTGACTTGCCTTTCCGTAACGATTAATGATGAGGAGCATTCTTTCATGTGTTTGTGGGCAATCTGTCTATCTTCTGTGGGGAAATGTCTCTTTAGGTCTTCAGCCCACTTTTGGATTGGGTTTTTTTTTGTTTTTGATATTGAGCTGCATGAGCTGCTTGTAAATTTTGGAGATGAATCCTTTGTCAGTTGCTTCCTTTGCAAATATGTTCTTCCATTTTAAGGGTGGTCTTTTCGTCTTGCGTATGGTTGCGTTGGCTGTGCAAATCTTGGAAGTTGCATTAGGTCCCGGTTGTTTATTTTTGTCTTTATTTCCATTTCTCTAGGAGGTGGTCAAAAAGGATCTTGCTGTAAGTTCTGTCATAGGGTGTTCCGCTGATGTTTTCCCCTAAGAGTTTGATTTGATAGTGCCTGTCCTTACATTTAGGTGTTTAATCCATTTTGAGTTTATTTTTGAGTATGGGGTTAGGGAGTGTTCTCATTTCATACTTTTCCATGTACCTGTCCAGTTTTCCCAGCACCACTTATTGAAGAGGCTGTCTTTTCCCCACTCTATATTCTTTCCTTCTTTATCAAACATAAGGTGACCATAAGTGCGTGTGTTTCTCTCTGGGCATTCTATCCTGTGCCTTGGATCTATATTTCTGTTTCTGTGCCAGTACCATAATGTCTTGATTACTGTAGCTTTGCAGTATCGTCTGAAGTCAGGGAGCCTGATTCCTCCAGCTCCATTTTTCGCTTTCAAGAATGCTTTGGCTATTCGGGGTCTTTTGTGTTCCCATACAAATGGTGACATTTTTGCTTCTAGATCTGTGAAAAGTGCCAGTGGTAGTTTGATAGGGATTGCATTAAATCGGTAGCTTGCTTTGGGTAGTAGAGTCATTTTCACAATGTTGATTCTTCCTATCCAAGAATATGACATATCTCTCCATGTGTTTGTATCACCTTTAATTTCTTTCATCAGTGTCTTATAATTTTCTGCATCCAGGTCTTTTGTCTCCTTAGGTAGGCTGCGTCCTAGATATATTATGCTTTCTGTTGTAATGGTAAAGAGGAGGGTTTTCTTACGTTCACTTTCAGATGTTTCATCATTAGTATATACGAATGCCAGCGATTTCAGTACACTAATTTTGTATCATGCTCCTTTACCAAATTCATTGATTACCTCTGGTATGTTCCTGGTAGCCTCTTTAGGAATCCGTATATATAGTATCATGTCATCTGCAAACAGTGACAGCTTTACTTCTTCTTTCCAGCATTGTGTTTTGAAAGCAAACAGGTTGTCTGCCTTCAGGGTTCAACAGCTAGAGATGCTTTTTCAATAAGAGTTGGCATTTAGAGTTGTTGCCAGAATGACTTTTAGGATGGGATTTCATGAAGTGAATGCATTTCTCGTGCAAAAAAGAACATGAAATTTGGGAGACCACAGGAGTGTGTGTTTTGGACGGAATTTTCTTCCTTCAGTACAATCACGTTGCAAATAGAATCCACAGTCTCTGGAGATAGGGTCTTTAGTACTGTAATGAAGTTAAAATGAGGCCATCAGGTTTTGCCCTAATTCAGTACGATTGGTGTCCTTGGATTGGAGATGGCTATGTTTGTCTTCTTACTCTCTCTGTATATATCAATGTCCTAATTTCCATTAATATATGTAATCCCTGTTACTTTCTCCTGGCAGCCCTAGCAGATAAATGCTCCCTGCCTAATGTGGGATGAGGCTTTATCTTTTGTTCAGTCTACAAGTCTGTCAGAGAAAAGACTGCTCTTTCAAGGAAAAGCGCGATTCTGCCTGATCACCTGTTTCCTCAGTCTCCAGTCTGTCAGATTTCCCTGAATATTTTCGACTTCCCAGTCCTCACAATACGTTAAGCCAATTCAATATAATCTCTCAAGCTCAATCTCTCTCTCTAGCTCTTTTGCTCCCTTTCCTCCCCCTCCACCCCCAGGAAGGTAGTGAGTTCTCTTTCTCTGTAGAACGCAGGCTAAAACACTTGTGTTATGCCCACTAGTGGAATTATAGGGTCATAGGTTAACTACCTGTGTAATTTTTGAAGAAAACATAAGGTATTTTGCAAAATGTTTGCAATATTGTACGTTCCTTTCAACAAAGTATAACATGTCCATTTTTTTCATATTCTTTTCACGTTTTTATTTTTTTAACTTTAATTACATTCTTATTTTTAATTTTTTAACATCAGTCATCAGTTTTAAATACCTCATTGTATAAATGTCAAACCCATCTTCCAAGTCAGCAGACAACCATCCCCAACCCACTGTGGTTTACCCCCCTTGTTGTCCATCCGTCAGCTTCTCTACATCTGTGTCTCAACTTCTGCCCTGAAAACCGGTTCATCTGTACCATTCTCTATGTTCCACATACGTGCGTTAATATACGATATTTGTTTTTCTCTTTCTCACTGAGTTCACTCTGTATGACAGTCTCTAGATCCATCCACGTCTCAACAAATGACTCAATTTCCTTCCTTTGAATGGCTGTGTAGTATTCCGTTGTATATATGTACCACAACTTCTTTATCCATTCCACAACTTCTTTATCATTCGTCTGTCGATGGGCACTTGGGTTGATTCCATGACCTGGCTATTGTAAGTAATTTTGAAATGACTATTAGGGTGCATGTGTCTTCTTCAATTACTGTTTTCTCTGGGTATATTCCCAATACTGGGATTCCGGTGTCGTATGGTAGTTATAGTCTTATTTTTTAAGGAACCTCCATAATGTTCTCGATAGTGGCCGTATCAATTTACATTTCCACCCACAGTGCAAGAGTGTTCCCTTTTCTCCACACCCTCTCCAGCCTTTATTGTTTCTAGATTTTTTGATGATGGCCATTCTGACCGGTGTGAGATGATATCTCCTCGTAGTTTTGACTTGCCTTTCCGTAACGATTAATGATGAGGAGCATTCTTTCATGTGTTTGTGGGCAATCTGTCTATCTTCTGTGGGGAAATGTCTCTTTAGGTCTTCAGCCCACTTTTGGATTGGGTTTTTTTTTGTTTTTGATATTGAGCTGCATGAGCTGCTTGTAAATTTTGGAGATGAATCCTTTGTCAGTTGCTTCCTTTGCAAATATGTTCTTCCATTTTAAGGGTGGTCTTTTCGTCTTGCGTATGGTTGCGTTGGCTGTGCAAATCTTGGAAGTTGCATTAGGTCCCGGTTGTTTATTTTTGTCTTTATTTCCATTTCTCTAGGAGGTGGTCAAAAAGGATCTTGCTGTAAGTTCTGTCATAGGGTGTTCCGCTGATGTTTTCCCCTAAGAGTTTGATTTGATAGTGCCTGTCCTTACATTTAGGTGTTTAATCCATTTTGAGTTTATTTTTGAGTATGGGGTTAGGGAGTGTTCTCATTTCATACTTTTCCATGTACCTGTCCAGTTTTCCCAGCACCACTTATTGAAGAGGCTGTCTTTTCCCCACTCTATATTCTTTCCTTCTTTATCAAACATAAGGTGACCATAAGTGCGTGTGTTTCTCTCTGGGCATTCTATCCTGTGCCTTGGATCTATATTTCTGTTTCTGTGCCAGTACCATAATGTCTTGATTACTGTAGCTTTGCAGTATCGTCTGAAGTCAGGGAGCCTGATTCCTCCAGCTCCATTTTTCGCTTTCAAGAATGCTTTGGCTATTCGGGGTCTTTTGTGTTCCCATACAAATGGTGACATTTTTGCTTCTAGATCTGTGAAAAGTGCCAGTGGTAGTTTGATAGGGATTGCATTAAATCGGTAGCTTGCTTTGGGTAGTAGAGTCATTTTCACAATGTTGATTCTTCCTATCCAAGAATATGACATATCTCTCCATGTGTTTGTATCACCTTTAATTTCTTTCATCAGTGTCTTATAATTTTCTGCATCCAGGTCTTTTGTCTCCTTAGGTAGGCTGCGTCCTAGATATATTATGCTTTCTGTTGTAATGGTAAAGAGGAGGGTTTTCTTACGTTCACTTTCAGATGTTTCATCATTAGTATATACGAATGCCAGCGATTTCAGTACACTAATTTTGTATCATGCTCCTTTACCAAATTCATTGATTACCTCTGGTATGTTCCTGGTAGCCTCTTTAGGAATCCGTATATATAGTATCATGTCATCTGCAAACAGTGACAGCTTTACTTCTTCTTTCCAGCATTGTGTTTTGAAAGCAAACAGGTTGTCTGCCTTCAGGGTTCAACAGCTAGAGATGCTTTTTAAATAAGAGTTGGCATTTAGAGTTGTTGCCAGAATGACTTTTAGGATGGGATTTCATGAAGTGAATGCATTTCTCGTGCAAAAAAGAACATGAAATTTGGGAGACCACAGGAGTGTGTGTTTTGGACGGAATTTTCTTCCTTCAGTACAATCACGTTGCAAATAGAATCCACAGTCTCTGGAGATAGGGTCTTTAGTACTGTAATGAAGTTAAAATGAGGCCATCAGGTTTTGCCCTAATTCAGTACGATTGGTGTCCTTGGATTGGAGATGGCTATGTTTGTCTTCTTACTCTCTCTGTATATATCAATGTCCTAATTTCCATTAATATATGTAATCCCTGTTACTTTCTCCTGGCAGCCCTAGCAGATAAATGCTCCCTGCCTAATGTGGGATGAGGCTTTATCTTTTGTTCAGTCTACAAGTCTGTCAGAGAAAAGACTGCTCTTTCAAGGAAAAGCGCGATTCTGCCTGATCACCTGTTTCCTCAGTCTCCAGTCTGTCAGATTTCCCTGAATATTTTCGACTTCCCAGTCCTCACAATACGTTAAGCCAATTCAATATAATCTCTCAAGCTCAATCTCTCTCTCTAGCTCTTTTGCTCCCTTTCCTCCCCCTCCACCCCCAGGAAGGTAGTGAGTTCTCTTTCTCTGTAGAACGCAGGCTAAAACACTTGTGTTATGCCCACTAGTGGAATTATAGGGTCATAGGTTAACTACCTGTGTAATTTTTGAAGAAAACATAAGGTATTTTGCAAAATGTTTGCAATATTGTACGTTCCTTTCAACAAAGTATAACATGTCCATTTTTTTCATATTCTTTTCACGTTTTTATTTTTTTAACTTTAATTACATTCTTATTTTTAATTTTTTAACATCAGTCATCAGTTTTAAATACCTCATTGTATAAATGTCAAACCCATCTTCCAAGTCAGCAGACAACCATCCCCAACCCACTGTGGTTTACCCCCCTTGTTGTCCATCCGTCAGCTTCTCTACATCTGTGTCTCAACTTCTGCCCTGAAAACCGGTTCATCTGTACCATTCTCTATGTTCCACATACGTGCGTTAATATACGATATTTGTTTTTCTCTTTCTCACTGAGTTCACTCTGTATGACAGTCTCTAGATCCATCCACGTCTCAACAAATGACTCAGTTTCCTTCCTTTGAATGGCTGTGTAGTATTCCGTTGTATATATGTACCACAACTTCTTTATCCATTCCACAACTTCTTTATCATTCGTCTGTCGATGGGCACTTGGGTTGATTCCATGACCTGGCTATTGTAAGTAATTTTGAAATGACTATTAGGGTGCATGTGTCTTCTTCAATTACTGTTTTCTCTGGGTATATTCCCAATACTGGGATTCCGGTGTCGTATGGTAGTTATAGTCTTATTTTTTAAGGAACCTCCATAATGTTCTCGATAGTGGCCGTATCAATTTACATTTCCACCCACAGTGCAAGAGTGTTCCCTTTTCTCCACACCCTCTCCAGCCTTTATTGTTTCTAGATTTTTTGATGATGGCCATTCTGACCGGTGTGAGATGATATCTCCTCGTAGTTTTGACTTGCCTTTCCGTAACGATTAATGATGAGGAGCATTCTTTCATGTGTTTGTGGGCAATCTGTCTATCTTCTGTGGGGAAATGTCTCTTTAGGTCTTCAGCCCACTTTTGGATTGGGTTTTTTTTTGTTTTTGATATTGAGCTGCATGAGCTGCTTGTAAATTTTGGAGATGAATCCTTTGTCAGTTGCTTCCTTTGCAAATATGTTCTTCCATTTTAAGGGTGGTCTTTTCGTCTTGCGTATGGTTGCGTTGGCTGTGCAAATCTTGGAAGTTGCATTAGGTCCCGGTTGTTTATTTTTGTCTTTATTTCCATTTCTCTAGGAGGTGGTCAAAAAGGATCTTGCTGTAAGTTCTGTCATAGGGTGTTCCGCTGATGTTTTCCCCTAAGAGTTTGATTTGATAGTGCCTGTCCTTACATTTAGGTGTTTAATCCATTTTGAGTTTATTTTTGAGTATGGGGTTAGGGAGTGTTCTCATTTCATACTTTTCCATGTACCTGTCCAGTTTTCCCAGCACCACTTATTGAAGAGGCTGTCTTTTCCCCACTCTATATTCTTTCCTTCTTTATCAAACATAAGGTGACCATAAGTGCGTGTGTTTATCTCTGGGCATTCTATCCTGTGCCTTGGATCTATATTTCTGTTTCTGTGCCAGTACCATAATGTCTTGATTACTGTAGCTTTGCAGTATCGTCTGAAGTCAGGGAGCCTGATTCCTCCAGCTCCATTTTTCGCTTTCAAGAATGCTTTGGCTATTCGGGGTCTTTTGTGTTCCCATACAAATGGTGACATTTTTGCTTCTAGATCTGTGAAAAGTGCCAGTGGTAGTTTGATAGGGATTGCATTAAATCGGTAGCTTGCTTTGGGTAGTAGAGTCATTTTCACAATGTTGATTCTTCCTATCCAAGAATATGACATATCTCTCCATGTGTTTGTATCACCTTTAATTTCTTTCATCAGTGTCTTATAATTTTCTGCATCCAGGTCTTTTGTCTCCTTAGGTAGGCTGCGTCCTAGATATATTATGCTTTCTGTTGTAATGGTAAAGAGGAGGGTTTTCTTACGTTCACTTTCAGATGTTTCATCATTAGTATATACGAATGCCAGCGATGTCAGTACACTAATTTTGTATCATGCTCCTTTACCAAATTCATTGATTACCTCTGGTATGTTCCTGGTAGCCTCTTTAGGAATCCGTATATATAGTATCATGTCATCTGCAAACAGTGACAGCTTTACTTCTTCTTTCCAGCATTGTGTTTTGAAAGCAAACAGGTTGTCTGCCTTCAGGGTTCAACAGCTAGAGATGCTTTTTAAATAAGAGTTGGCATTTAGAGTTGTTGCCAGAATGACTTTTAGGATGGGATTTCATGAAGTGAATGCATTTCTCGTGCAAAAAAGAACATGAAATTTGGGAGACCACAGGAGTGTGTGTTTTGGACGGAATTTTCTTCCTTCAGTACAATCACGTTGCAAATAGAATCCACAGTCTCTGGAGATAGGGTCTTTAGTACTGTAATGAAGTTAAAATGAGGCCATCAGGTTTTGCCCTAATTCAGTACGATTGGTGTCCTTGGATTGGAGATGGCTATGTTTGTCTTCTTACTCTCTCTGTATATATCAATGTCCTAATTTCCATTAATATATGTAATCCCTGTTACTTTCTCCTGGCAGCCCTAGCAGATAAATGCTCCCTGCCTAATGTGGGATGAGGCTTTATCTTTTGTTCAGTCTACAAGTCTGTCAGAGAAAAGACTGCTCTTTCAAGGAAAAGCGCGATTCTGCCTGATCACCTGTTTCCTCAGTCTCCAGTCTGTCAGATTTCCCTGAATATTTTCGACTTCCCAGTCCTCACAATACGTTAAGCCAATTCAATATAATCTCTCAAGCTCAATCTCTCTCTCTAGCTCTTTTGCTCCCTTTCCTCCCCCTCCACCCCCAGGAAGGTAGTGAGTTCTCTTTCTCTGTAGAACGCAGGCTAAAACACTTGTGTTATGCCCACTAGTGGAATTATAGGGTCATAGGTTAACTACCTGTGTAATTTTTGAAGAAAACATAAGGTATTTTGCAAAATGTTTGCAATATTGTACGTTCCTTTCAACAAAGTATAACATGTCCATTTTTTTCATATTCTTTTCACGTTTTTATTTTTTTAACTTTAATTACATTCTTATTTTTAATTTTTTAACATCAGTCATCAGTTTTAAATACCTCATTGTATAAATGTCAAACCCATCTTCCAAGTCAGCAGACAACCATCCCCAACCCACTGTGGTTTACCCCCCTTGTTGTCCATCCGTCAGCTTCTCTACATCTGTGTCTCAACTTCTGCCCTGAAAACCGGTTCATCTGTACCATTCTCTATGTTCCACATACGTGCGTTAATATACGATATTTGTTTTTCTCTTTCTCACTGAGTTCACTCTGTATGACAGTCTCTAGATCCATCCACGTCTCAACAAATGACTCAGTTTCCTTCCTTTGAATGGCTGTGTAGTATTCCGTTGTATATATGTACCACAACTTCTTTATCCATTCCACAACTTCTTTATCATTCGTCTGTCGATGGGCACTTGGGTTGATTCCATGACCTGGCTATTGTAAGTAATTTTGAAATGACTATTAGGGTGCATGTGTCTTCTTCAATTACTGTTTTCTCTGGGTATATTCCCAATACTGGGATTCCGGTGTCGTATGGTAGTTATAGTCTTATTTTTTAAGGAACCTCCATAATGTTCTCGATAGTGGCCGTATCAATTTACATTTCCACCCACAGTGCAAGAGTGTTCCCTTTTCTCCACACCCTCTCCAGCCTTTATTGTTTCTAGATTTTTTGATGATGGCCATTCTGACCGGTGTGAGATGATATCTCCTCGTAGTTTTGACTTGCCTTTCCGTAACGATTAATGATGAGGAGCATTCTTTCATGTGTTTGTGGGCAATCTGTCTATCTTCTGTGGGGAAATGTCTCTTTAGGTCTTCAGCCCACTTTTGGATTGGGTTTTTTTTTGTTTTTGATATTGAGCTGCATGAGCTGCTTGTAAATTTTGGAGATGAATCCTTTGTCAGTTGCTTCCTTTGCAAATATGTTCTTCCATTTTAAGGGTGGTCTTTTCGTCTTGCGTATGGTTGCGTTGGCTGTGCAAATCTTGGAAGTTGCATTAGGTCCCGGTTGTTTATTTTTGTCTTTATTTCCATTTCTCTAGGAGGTGGTCAAAAAGGATCTTGCTGTAAGTTCTGTCATAGGGTGTTCCGCTGATGTTTTCCCCTAAGAGTTTGATTTGATAGTGCCTGTCCTTACATTTAGGTGTTTAATCCATTTTGAGTTTATTTTTGAGTATGGGGTTAGGGAGTGTTCTCATTTCATACTTTTCCATGTACCTGTCCAGTTTTCCCAGCACCACTTATTGAAGAGGCTGTCTTTTCCCCACTCTATATTCTTTCCTTCTTTATCAAACATAAGGTGACCATAAGTGCGTGTGTTTATCTCTGGGCATTCTATCCTGTGCCTTGGATCTATATTTCTGTTTCTGTGCCAGTACCATAATGTCTTGATTACTGTAGCTTTGCAGTATCGTCTGAAGTCAGGGAGCCTGATTCCTCCAGCTCCATTTTTCGCTTTCAAGAATGCTTTGGCTATTCGGGGTCTTTTGTGTTCCCATACAAATGGTGACATTTTTGCTTCTAGATCTGTGAAAAGTGCCAGTGGTAGTTTGATAGGGATTGCATTAAATCGGTAGCTTGCTTTGGGTAGTAGAGTCATTTTCACAATGTTGATTCTTCCTATCCAAGAATATGACATATCTCTCCATGTGTTTGTATCACCTTTAATTTCTTTCATCAGTGTCTTATAATTTTCTGCATCCAGGTCTTTTGTCTCCTTAGGTAGGCTGCGTCCTAGATATATTATGCTTTCTGTTGTAATGGTAAAGAGGAGGGTTTTCTTACGTTCACTTTCAGATGTTTCATCATTAGTATATACGAATGCCAGCGATTTCAGTACACTAATTTTGTATCATGCTCCTTTACCAAATTCATTGATTACCTCTGGTATGTTCCTGGTAGCCTCTTTAGGAATCCGTATATATAGTATCATGTCATCTGCAAACAGTGACAGCTTTACTTCTTCTTTCCAGCATTGTGTTTTGAAAGCAAACAGGTTGTCTGCCTTCAGGGTTCAACAGCTAGAGATGCTTTTTAAATAAGAGTTGGCATTTAGAGTTGTTGCCAGAATGACTTTTAGGATGGGATTTCATGAAGTGAATGCATTTCTCGTGCAAAAAAGAACATGAAATTTGGGAGACCACAGGAGTGTGTGTTTTGGACGGAATTTTCTTCCTTCAGTACAATCACGTTGCAAATAGAATCCACAGTCTCTGGAGATAGGGTCTTTAGTACTG
Organism: Balaenoptera physalus; assembly: GCF_965194825.1. Taxonomy (NCBI): domain Eukaryota; kingdom Metazoa; phylum Chordata; class Mammalia; order Artiodactyla; family Balaenopteridae; genus Balaenoptera; species Balaenoptera physalus. The sequence continues at coordinate 51,879 of NW_028124692.1, forward strand.
TAATGAAGTTAAAATGAGGCCATCAGGTTTTGCCCTAATTCAGTACGATTGGTGTCCTTGGATTGGAGATGGCTATGTTTGTCTTCTTACTCTCTCTGTATATATCAATGTCCTAATTTCCATTAATATATGTAATCCCTGTTACTTTCTCCTGGCAGCCCTAGCAGATAAATGCTCCCTGCCTAATGTGGGATGAGGCTTTATCTTTTGTTCAGTCTACAAGTCTGTCAGAGAAAAGACTGCTCTTTCAAGGAAAAGCGCGATTCTGCCTGATCACCTGTTTCCTCAGTCTCCAGTCTGTCAGATTTCCCTGAATATTTTCGACTTCCCAGTCCTCACAATACGTTAAGCCAATTCAATATAATCTCTCAAGCTCAATCTCTCTCTCTAGCTCTTTTGCTCCCTTTCCTCCCCCTCCACCCCCAGGAAGGTAGTGAGTTCTCTTTCTCTGTAGAACGCAGGCTAAAACACTTGTGTTATGCCCACTAGTGGAATTATAGGGTCATAGGTTAACTACCTGTGTAATTTTTGAAGAAAACATAAGGTATTTTGCAAAATGTTTGCAATATTGTACGTTCCTTTCAACAAAGTATAACATGTCCATTTTTTTCATATTCTTTTCACGTTTTTATTTTTTTAACTTTAATTACATTCTTATTTTTAATTTTTTAACATCAGTCATCAGTTTTAAATACCTCATTGTATAAATGTCAAACCCATCTTCCAAGTCAGCAGACAACCATCCCCAACCCACTGTGGTTTACCCCCCTTGTTGTCCATCCGTCAGCTTCTCTACATCTGTGTCTCAACTTCTGCCCTGAAAACCGGTTCATCTGTACCATTCTCTATGTTCCACATACGTGCGTTAATATACGATATTTGTTTTTCTCTTTCTCACTGAGTTCACTCTGTATGACAGTCTCTAGATCCATCCACGTCTCAACAAATGACTCAATTTCCTTCCTTTGAATGGCTGTGTAGTATTCCGTTGTATATATGTACCACAACTTCTTTATCCATTCCACAACTTCTTTATCATTCGTCTGTCGATGGGCACTTGGGTTGATTCCATGACCTGGCTATTGTAAGTAATTTTGAAATGACTATTAGGGTGCATGTGTCTTCTTCAATTACTGTTTTCTCTGGGTATATTCCCAATACTGGGATTCCGGTGTCGTATGGTAGTTATAGTCTTATTTTTTAAGGAACCTCCATAATGTTCTCGATAGTGGCCGTATCAATTTACATTTCCACCCACAGTGCAAGAGTGTTCCCTTTTCTCCACACCCTCTCCAGCCTTTATTGTTTCTAGATTTTTTGATGATGGCCATTCTGACCGGTGTGAGATGATATCTCCTCGTAGTTTTGACTTGCCTTTCCGTAACGATTAATGATGAGGAGCATTCTTTCATGTGTTTGTGGGCAATCTGTCTATCTTCTGTGGGGAAATGTCTCTTTAGGTCTTCAGCCCACTTTTGGATTGGGTTTTTTTTTGTTTTTGATATTGAGCTGCATGAGCTGCTTGTAAATTTTGGAGATGAATCCTTTGTCAGTTGCTTCCTTTGCAAATATGTTCTTCCATTTTAAGGGTGGTCTTTTCGTCTTGCGTATGGTTGCGTTGGCTGTGCAAATCTTGGAAGTTGCATTAGGTCCCGGTTGTTTATTTTTGTCTTTATTTCCATTTCTCTAGGAGGTGGTCAAAAAGGATCTTGCTGTAAGTTCTGTCATAGGGTGTTCCGCTGATGTTTTCCCCTAAGAGTTTGATAGTGCCTGTCCTTACATTTAGGTGTTTAATCCATTTTGAGTTTATTTTTGAGTATGGGGTTAGGGAGTGTTCTCATTTCATACTTTTCCATGTACCTGTCCAGTTTTCCCAGCACCACTTATTGAAGAGGCTGTCTTTTCCCCACTCTATATTCTTTCCTTCTTTATCAAACATAAGGTGACCATAAGTGCGTGTGTTTCTCTCTGGGCATTCTATCCTGTGCCTTGGATCTATATTTCTGTTTCTGTGCCAGTACCATAATGTCTTGATTACTGTAGCTTTGCAGTATCGTCTGAAGTCAGGGAGCCTGATTCCTCCAGCTCCATTTTTCGCTTTCAAGAATGCTTTGGCTATTCTGGGTCTTTTGTGTTTCCATACAAATGGTGACATTTTTGCTTCTAGATCTGTGAAAAATGCCAGTGGTAGTTTGATAGGGATTGCATTAAATCGGTAGCTTGCTTTGGGTAGTAGAGTCATTTTCACAATGTTGATTCTTCCTATCCAAGAATATGACATATCTCTCCATGTGTTTGTATCACCTTTAATTTCTTTCATCAGTGTCTTATAATTTTCTGCATCCAGGTCTTTTGTCTCCTTAGGTAGGCTGCGTCCTAGATATATTATGCTTTCTGTTGTAATGGTAAAGAGGAGGGTTTTCTTACGTTCACTTTCAGATGTTTCATCATTAGTATATACGAATGCCAGCGATTTCAGTACACTAATTTTGTATCATGCTCCTTTACCAAATTCATTGATTACCTCTGGTATGTTCCTGGTAGCCTCTTTAGGAATCCGTATATATAGTATCATGTCATCTGCAAACAGTGACAGCTTTACTTCTTCTTTCCAGCATTGTGTTTTGAAAGCAAACAGGTTGTCTGCCTTCAGGGTTCAACAGCTAGAGATGCTTTTTAAATAAGAGTTGGCATTTAGAGTTGTTGCCAGAATGACTTTTAGGATGGGATTTCATGAAGTGAATGCATTTCTCGTGCAAAAAAGAACATGAAATTTGGGAGACCACAGGAGTGTGTGTTTTGGACGGAATTTTCTTCCTTCAGTACAATCACGTTGCAAATAGAATCCACAGTCTCTGGAGATAGGGTCTTTAGTACTGTAATGAAGTTAAAATGAGGCCATCAGGTTTTGCCCTAATTCAGTACGATTGGTGTCCTTGGATTGGAGATGGCTATGTTTGTCTTCTTACTCTCTCTGTATATATCAATGTCCTAATTTCCATTAATATATGTAATCCCTGTTACTTTCTCCTGGCAGCCCTAGCAGATAAATGCTCCCTGCCTAATGTGGGATGAGGCTTTATCTTTTGTTCAGTCTACAAGTCTGTCAGAGAAAAGACTGCTCTTTCAAGGAAAAGCGCGATTCTGCCTGATCACCTGTTTCCTCAGTCTCCAGTCTGTCAGATTTCCCTGAATATTTTCGACTTCCCAGTCCTCACAATACGTTAAGCCAATTCAATATAATCTCTCAAGCTCAATCTCTCTCTCTAGCTCTTTTGCTCCCTTTCCTCCCCCTCCACCCCCAGGAAGGTAGTGAGTTCTCTTTCTCTGTAGAACGCAGGCTAAAACACTTGTGTTATGCCCACTAGTGGAATTATAGGGTCATAGGTTAACTACCTGTGTAATTTTTGAAGAAAACATAAGGTATTTTGCAAAATGTTTGCAATATTGTACGTTCCTTTCAACAAAGTATAACATGTCCATTTTTTTCATATTCTTTTCACGTTTTTATTTTTTTAACTTTAATTACATTCTTATTTTTAATTTTTTAACATCAGTCATCAGTTTTAAATACCTCATTGTATAAATGTCAAACCCATCTTCCAAGTCAGCAGACAACCATCCCCAACCCACTGTGGTTTACCCCCCTTGTTGTCCATCCGTCAGCTTCTCTACATCTGTGTCTCAACTTCTGCCCTGAAAACCGGTTCATCTGTACCATTCTCTATGTTCCACATACGTGCGTTAATATACGATATTTGTTTTTCTCTTTCTCACTGAGTTCACTCTGTATGACAGTCTCTAGATCCATCCACGTCTCAACAAATGACTCAATTTCCTTCCTTTGAATGGCTGTGTAGTATTCCGTTGTATATATGTACCACAACTTCTTTATCCATTCCACAACTTCTTTATCATTCGTCTGTCGATGGGCACTTGGGTTGATTCCATGACCTGGCTATTGTAAGTAATTTTGAAATGACTATTAGGGTGCATGTGTCTTCTTCAATTACTGTTTTCTCTGGGTATATTCCCAATACTGGGATTCCGGTGTCGTATGGTAGTTATAGTCTTATTTTTTAAGGAACCTCCATGATGTTCTCGATAGTGGCCGTATCAATTTACATTTCCACCCACAGTGCAAGAGTGTTCCCTTTTCTCCACACCCTCTCCAGCCTTTATTGTTTCTAGATTTTTTGATGATGGCCATTCTGACCGGTGTGAGATGATATCTCCTCGTAGTTTTCATTTGCCTTTCCGTAACGATTAATGATGAGGAGCATTCTTTCATGTGTTTGTGGGCAATCTGTCTATCTTCTGTGGGGAAATGTCTCTTTAGGTCTTCAGCCCACTTTTGGATTGGGTTTTTTTTTGTTTTTGATATTGAGCTGCATGAGCTGCTTGTAAATTTTGGAGATGAATCCTTTGTCAGTTGCTTCCTTTGCAAATATGTTCTTCCATTTTAAGGGTGGTCTTTTCGTCTTGCGTATGGTTGCGTTGGCTGTGCAAATCTTGGAAGTTGCATTAGGTCCCGGTTGTTTATTTTTGTCTTTATTTCCATTTCTCAAGGAGGTGGTCAAAAAGGATCTTGCTGTAAGTTCTGTCATAGGGTGTTCCGCTGATGTTTTCCCCTAAGAGTTTGATAGTGCCTGTCCTTACATTTAGGTGTTTAATCCATTTTGAGTTTATTTTTGAGTATGGGGTTAGGGAGTGTTCTCATTTCATACTTTTCCATGTACCTGTCCAGTTTTCCCAGCACCACTTATTGAAGAGGCTGTCTTTTCCCCACTCTATATTCTTTCCTTCTTTATCAAACATAAGGTGACCATAAGTGCGTGTGTTTCTCTCTGGGCATTCTATCCTGTGCCTTGGATCTATATTTCTGTTTCTGTGCCAGTACCATAATGTCTTGATTACTGTAGCTTTGCAGTATCGTCTGAAGTCAGGGAGCCTGATTCCTCCAGCTCCATTTTTCGCTTTCAAGAATGCTTTGGCTATTCGGGGTCTTTTGTGTTCCCATACAAATGGTGACATTTTTGCTTCTAGATCTGTGAAAAATGCCAGTGGTAGTTTGATAGGGATTGCATTAAATCGGTAGCTTGCTTTGGGTAGTAGAGTCATTTTCACAATGTTGATTCTTCCTATCCAAGAATATGACATATCTCTCCATGTGTTTGTATCACCTTTAATTTCTTTCATCAGTGTCTTATAATTTTCTGCATCCAGGTCTTTTGTCTCCTTAGGTAGGCTGCGTCCTAGATATATTATGCTTTCTGTTGTAATGGTAAAGAGGAGGGTTTTCTTACGTTCACTTTCAGATGTTTCATCATTAGTATATACGAATGCCAGCGATTTCAGTACACTAATTTTGTATCATGCTCCTTTACCAAATTCATTGATTACCTCTGGTATGTTCCTGGTAGCCTCTTTAGGAATCCGTATATATAGTATCATGTCATCTGCAAACAGTGACAGCTTTACTTCTTCTTTCCAGCATTGTGTTTTGAAAGCAAACAGGTTGTCTGCCTTCAGGGTTCAACAGCTAGAGATGCTTTTTAAATAAGAGTTGGCATTTAGAGTTGTTGCTAGAATGACTTTTAGGATGGGATTTCATGAAGTGAATGCATTTCTCGTGCAAAAAAGAACATGAAATTTGGGAGACCACAGGAGTGTGTGTTTTGGACGGAATTTTCTTCCTTCAGTACAATCACGTTGCAAATAGAATCCACAGTCTCTGGAGATAGGGTCTTTAGTACTGTAATGAAGTTAAAATGAGGCCATCAGGTTTTGCCCTAATTCAGTACGATTGGTGTCCTTGGATTGGAGATGGCTATGTTTGTCTTCTTACTCTCTCTGTATATATCAATGTCCTAATTTCCATTAATATATGTAATCCCTGTTACTTTCTCCTGGCAGCCCTAGCAGATAAATGCTCCCTGCCTAATGTGGGATGAGGCTTTATCTTTTGTTCAGTCTACAAGTCTGTCAGAGAAAAGACTGCTCTTTCAAGGAAAAGCGCGATTCTGCCTGATCACCTGTTTCCTCAGTCTCCAGTCTGTCAGATTTCCCTGAATATTTTCGACTTCCCAGTCCTCACAATACGTTAAGCCAATTCAATATAATCTCTCAAGCTCAATCTCTCTCTCTAGCTCTTTTGCTCCCTTTCCTCCCCCTCCACCCCGAGGAAGGTAGTGAGTTCTCTTTCTCTGTAGAACGCAGGCTAAAACACTTGTGTTATGCCCACTAGTGGAATTATAGGGTCATAGGTTAACTACCTGTGTAATTTTTGAAGAAAACATAAGGTATTTTGCAAAATGTTTGCAATATTGTACGTTCCTTTCAACAAAGTATAACATGTCCATTTTTTTCATATTCTTTTCACGTTTTTATTTTTTTAACTTTAATTACATTCTTATTTTTAATTTTTTAACATCAGTCATCAGTTTTAAATACCTCATTGTATAAATGTCAAACCCATCTTCCAAGTCAGCAGACAACCATCCCCAACCCACTGTGGTTTACCCCCCTTGTTGTCCATCCGTCAGCTTCTCTACATCTGTGTCTCAACTTCTGCCCTGAAAACCGGTTCATCTGTACCATTCTCTATGTTCCACATACGTGCGTTAATATACGATATTTGTTTTTCTCTTTCTCACTGAGTTCACTCTGTATGACAGTCTCTAGATCCATCCACGTCTCAACAAATGACTCAATTTCCTTCCTTTGAATGGCTGTGTAGTATTCCGTTGTATATATGTACCACAACTTCTTTATCCATTCCACAACTTCTTTATCATTCGTCTGTCGATGGGCACTTGGGTTGATTCCATGACCTGGCTATTGTAAGTAATTTTGAAATGACTATTAGGGTGCATGTGTCTTCTTCAATTACTGTTTTCTCTGGGTATATTCCCAATACTGGGATTCCGGTGTCGTATGGTAGTTATAGTCTTATTTTTTAAGGAACCTCCATAATGTTCTCGATAGTGGCCGTATCAATTTACATTTCCACCCACAGTGCAAGAGTGTTCCCTTTTCTCCACACCCTCTCCAGCATTTATTGTTTCTAGATTTTTTGATGATGGCCATTCTGACCGGTGTGAGATGATATCTCCTCGTAGTTTTCATTTGCCTTTCCGTAACGATTAATGATGAGGAGCATTCTTTCATGTGTTTGTGGGCAATCTGTCTATGTTCTGTGGGGAAATGTCTCTTTAGGTCTTCAGCCCACTTTTGGATTGCGTTTTTTTTGTTTTTGATATTGAGTGCATGAGCTGCTTGTAAATTTTGGAGATGAATCATTTGTCAGTTGCTTCCTTTGCAAATATGTTCTTCCATTTTAAGGGTGGTCTTTTCGTCTTGCGTATGGTTGCGTTGGCTGTGCAAATCTTGGAAGTTGCATTAGGTCCCGGTTGTTTATTTTTGTCTTTATTTCCATTTCTCAAGGAGGTGGTCAAAAAGGATCTTGCTGTAAGTTCTGTCATAGGGTGTTCCGCTGATGTTTTCCCCTAAGAGTTTGATAGTGCCTGTCCTTACATTTAGGTGTTTAATCCATTTTGAGTTTATTTTTGAGTATGGGGTTAGGGAGTGTTCTCATTTCATACTTTTCCATGTACCTGTCCAGTTTTCCCAGCACCACTTATTGAAGAGGCTGTCTTTTCCCCACTCTATATTCTTTCCTTCTTTATCAAACATAAGGTGACCATAAGTGCGTGTGTTTCTCTCTGGGCATTCTATCCTGTGCCTTGGATCTATATTTCTGTTTCTGTGCCAGTACCATAATGTCTTGATTACTGTAGCTTTGCAGTATCGTCTGAAGTCAGGGAGCCTGATTCCTCCAGCTCCATTTTTCGCTTTCAAGAATGCTTTGGCTATTCGGGGTCTTTTGTGTTCCCATACAAATGGTGACATTTTTGCTTCTAGATCTGTGAAAAATGCCAGTGGTAGTTTGATAGGGATTGCATTAAATCGGTAGCTTGCTTTGGGTAGTAGAGTCATTTTCACAATGTTGATTCTTCCTATCCAAGAATATGACATATCTCTCCATGTGTTTGTATCACCTTTAATTTCTTTCATCAGTGTCTTATAATTTTCTGCATCCAGGTCTTTTGTCTCCTTAGGTAGGCTGCGTCCTAGATATATTATGCTTTCTGTTGTAATGGTAAAGAGGAGGGTTTTCTTACGTTCACTTTCAGATGTTTCATCATTAGTATATACGAATGCCAGCGATTTCAGTACACTAATTTTGTATCATGCTCCTTTACCAAATTCATTGATTACCTCTGGTATGTTCCTGGTAGCCTCTTTAGGAATCCGTATATATAGTATCATGTCATCTGCAAACAGTGACAGCTTTACTTCTTCTTTCCAGCATTGTGTTTTGAAAGCAAACAGGTTGTCTGCCTTCAGGGTTCAACAGCTAGAGATGCTTTTTAAATAAGAGTTGGCATTTAGAGTTGTTGCTAGAATGACTTTTAGGATGGGATTTCATGAAGTGAATGCATTTCTCGTGCAAAAAAGAACATGAAATTTGGGAGACCACAGGAGTGTGTGTTTTGGACGGAATTTTCTTCCTTCAGTACAATCACGTTGCAAATAGAATCCACAGTCTCTGGAGATAGGGTCTTTAGTACTGTAATGAAGTTAAAATGAGGCCATCAGGTTTTGCCCTAATTCAGTACGATTGGTGTCCTTGGATTGGAGATGGCTATGTTTGTCTTCTTACTCTCTCTGTATATATCAATGTCCTAATTTCCATTAATATATGTAATCCCTGTTACTTTCTCCTGGCAGCCCTAGCAGATAAATGCTCCCTGCCTAATGTGGGATGAGGCTTTATCTTTTGTTCAGTCTACAAGTCTGTCAGAGAAAAGACTGCTCTTTCAAGGAAAAGCGCGATTCTGCCTGATCACCTGTTTCCTCAGTCTCCAGTCTGTCAGATTTCCCTGAATATTTTCGACTTCCCAGTCCTCACAATACGTTAAGCCAATTCAATATAATCTCTCAAGCTCAATCTCTCTCTCTAGCTCTTTTGCTCCCTTTCCTCCCCCTCCACCCCGAGGAAGGTAGTGAGTTCTCTTTCTCTGTAGAACGCAGGCTAAAACACTTGTGTTATGCCCACTAGTGGAATTATAGGGTCATAGGTTAACTACCTGTGTAATTTTTGAAGAAAACATAAGGTATTTTGCAAAATGTTTGCAATATTGTACGTTCCTTTCAACAAAGTATAACATGTCCATTTTTTTCATATTCTTTTCACGTTTTTATTTTTTTAACTTTAATTACATTCTTATTTTTAATTTTTTAACATCAGTCATCAGTTTTAAATACCTCATTGTATAAATGTCAAACCCATCTTCCAAGTCAGCAGACAACCATCCCCAACCCACTGTGGTTTACCCCCCTTGTTGTCCATCCGTCAGCTTCTCTACATCTGTGTCTCAACTTCTGCCCTGAAAACCGGTTCATCTGTACCATTCTCTATGTTCCACATACGTGCGTTAATATACGATATTTGTTTTTCTCTTTCTCACTGAGTTCACTCTGTATGACAGTCTCTAGATCCATCCACGTCTCAACAAATGACTCAATTTCCTTCCTTTGAATGGCTGTGTAGTATTCCGTTGTATATATGTACCACAACTTCTTTATCCATTCCACAACTTCTTTATCATTCGTCTGTCGATGGGCACTTGGGTTGATTCCATGACCTGGCTATTGTAAGTAATTTTGAAATGACTATTAGGGTGCATGTGTCTTCTTCAATTACTGTTTTCTCTGGGTATATTCCCAATACTGGGATTCCGGTGTCGTATGGTAGTTATAGTCTTATTTTTTAAGGAACCTCCATAATGTTCTCGATAGTGGCCGTATCAATTTACATTTCCACCCACAGTGCAAGAGTGTTCCCTTTTCTCCACACCCTCTCCAGCATTTATTGTTTCTAGATTTTTTGATGATGGCCATTCTGACCGGTGTGAGATGATATCTCCTCGTAGTTTTCATTTGCCTTTCCGTAACGATTAATGATGAGGAGCATTCTTTCATGTGTTTGTGGGCAATCTGTCTATGTTCTGTGGGGAAATGTCTCTTTAGGTCTTCAGCCCACTTTTGGATTGCGTTTTTTTTGTTTTTGATATTGAGTGCATGAGCTGCTTGTAAATTTTGGAGATGAATCCTTTGTCAGTTGCTTCCTTTGCAAATATGTGCTTCCATTTTACGGGTGGTCTTTTCGTCTTGCGTATGGTTGCGTTGGCTGTGCAAATCTTTGAAGTTGCATTAGGTCCCGGTTGTTTATTTTTGTCTTTATTTCCATTTCTCTAGGAGGTGGTCAAAAAGGATCTTGCTGTAAGTTCTGTCATAGGGTGTTCTGCTGATGTTTTCCCCTAAGAGTTTGATAGTGCCTGTCCTTACATTTAGGTGTTTAATCCATTTTGAGTTTATTTTTGAGTATGGGGTTAGGGAGTGTTCTCATTTCATACTTTTCCATGTACCTGTCCAGTTTTCCCAGCACCACTTATTGAAGAGGCTGTCTTTTCCCCACTCTATATTCTTTCCTTCTTTATCAAACATAAGGTGGCCATAAGTGCGTGTGTTTATCTCTGCGCATTCTATCCTGTGCCTTGGATCTATATTTCTGTTTCTGTGCCAGTACCATAATGTCTTGATTACTGTAGCTTTGCAGTATCGTCTGAAGTCAGGGAGCCTGATTCCTCCAGCTCCATTTTTCGCTTTCAAGAATGCTTTGGCTATTCGGGGTCTTTTGTGTTCCCATACTAATGGTGACATTTTTGCTTCTAGATCTGTGAAAAATGCCCGTGGTAGTTTGATAGGGATTGCATGAAATCGGTAGCTTGCTTTGGGTAGTAGAGTCATTTTCACAATGTTGATTCTTCCTATCCAAGAATATGACATATCTCTCCATGTGTTTGTATCACCTTTAATTTCTTTCATCAGTGTCTTATAATTTTCTGCATCCAGGTCTTTTGTCTCCTTAGGTAGGCTGAGTCCTAGATATATTATGCTTTCTGTTCTAATGGTAAAGAGGAGGGTTTTCTTACGTTCACTTTCAGATGTTTCATCATTAGTATATACGAATGCCAGCGATTTCAGTACACTAATTTTGTATCATGCTCCTTTACCAAATTCATTGATTACCTCTGGTATGTTCCTGGTAGCCTCTTTAGGAATCCGTATATATAGTATCATGTCATCTGCAAACAGTGACAGCTTTACTTCTTCTTTCCAGCATTGTGTTTTGAAAGCAAACAGGTTGTCTGCCTTCAGGGTTCAACAGCTAGAGATGCTTTTTAAATAAGAGTTGGCATTTAGAGTTGTTGCCAGAATGACTTTTAGGATGGGATTTCATGAAGTGAATGCATTTCTCGTGCAAAAAAGAACATGAAATTTGGGAGACCACAGGAGTGTGTGTTTTGGACGGAATTTTCTTCCTTCAGTACAAACACGTTGCAAATAGAATCCACAGTCTCTGGAGATAGGGTCTTTAGTACTGTAATGAAGTTAAAATGAGGCCATCAGGTTTTGCCCTAATTCAGTACGATTGGTGTCCTTGGATTGGAGATGGCTATGTTTGTCTTCTTACTCTCTCTGTATATATCAATGTCCTAATTTCCATTAATATATGTAATCCCTGTTACTTTCTCCTGGCAGCCCTAGCAGATAAATGCTCCCTGCCTAATGTGGGATGAGGCTTTATCTTTTGTTCAGTCTACAAGTCTGTCAGAGAAAAGACTGCTCTTTCAAGGAAAAGCGCGATTCTGCCTGATCACCTGTTTCCTCAGTCTCCAGTCTGTCAGATTTCCCTGAATATTTTCGACTTCCCAGTCCTCACAATACGTTAAGCCAATTCAATATAATCTCTCAAGCTCAATCTCTCTCTCTAGCTCTTTTGCTCCCTTTCCTCCCCCTCCACCCCCAGGAAGGTAGTGAGTTCTCTTTCTCTGTAGAACGCAGGCTAAAACACTTGTGTTATGCCCACTAGTGGAATTATAGGGTCATAAGTTAACTACCTGTGTAATTTTTGAAGAAAACATAAGGTATTTTGCAAAATGTTTGCAATATTGTACATTCCTTTCAACAAAGTATAACATGTCCATTTTTTTCAGATTCTTTTCACGTTTTTATTTTTTTAACTTTAATTACATTCTTATTTTTAATTTTTTAAAATCAGTCATCAGTTTTAAATACCTCATTGTATAAATGTCAAACCCATCTTCCAAGTCAGCAGACAACCATCCCCAACCCACTGTGGTTTACCCCCCTTGTTGTCCATCCGTCAGCTTCTCTACATCTGTGTCTCAACTTCTGCCCTGAAAACCGGTTCATCTGTACCATTCTCTATGTTCCACATACGTGCGTTAATATACGATATTTGTTTTTCTCTTTCTCACTGAGTTCACTCTGTATGACAGTCTCTAGATCCATCCACGTCTCAACAAATGACTCAATTTCCTTCCTTTGAATGGCTGTGTAGTATTCCGTTGTATATATGTACCACAACTTCTTTATCCATTCCACAACTTCTTTATCATTCGTCTGTCGATGGGCACTTGGGTTGATTCCATGACCTGGCTATTGTAAGTAATTTTGAAATGACTATTAGGGTGCATGTGTCTTCTTCAATTACTGTTTTCTCTGGGTATATTCCCAATACTGGGATTCCGGTGTCGTATGGTAGTTATAGTCTTATTTTTTAAGGAACCTCCATAATGTTCTCGATAGTGGCCGTATCAATTTACATTTCCACCCACAGTGCAAGAGTGTTCCCTTTTCTCCACACCCTCTCCAGCATTTATTGTTTCTAGATTTTTTGATGATGGCCATTCTGACCGGTGTGAGATGATATCTCCTCGTAGTTTTGATTTGCCTTTCCGTAACGATTAATGATGAGGAGCATTCTTTCATGTGTTTGTGGGCAATCTGTCTATCTTCTGTGGGGAAATGTCTCTTTAGGTCTTCAGCCCACTTTTGGATGGCGTTTTTTTTTGTTTTTGATATTGAGCTGCATGAGCTGCTTGTAAATTTTGGAGATGAATCCTTTGTCAGTTGCTTCCTTTGCAAATATGTTCTTCCATTTTAAGGGTGGTCTTTTCGTCTTGCGTATGGTTGCGTTGGCTGTGCAAATCTTTGAAGTTGCATTAGGTCCCGGTTGTTTATTTTTGTCTTTATTTCCATTTCTCTAGGAGGTGGTCAAAAAGGATCTTGCTGTACGTTCTGTCATAGGGTGTTCTGCTGATGTTTTCCCCTAAGAGTTTGATAGTGCCTGTCCTTACATTTAGGTGTTTAATCCATTTTGAGTTTATTTTTGAGTATGGGGTTAGGGAGTGTTCTCATTTCATACTTTTCCATGTACCTGTCCAGTTTTCCCAGCACCACTTATTGAAGAGACTGTCTTTTCCCCACTCTATATTCTTTCCTTCTTTATCAAACATAAGGTGACCATAAGTGTGTGTGTTTATCTCTGGGCATTCTCTCCTGTGCCTTGGATCTATATTTCTGTTTCTGTGCCAGTACCATAATGTCTTGATTACTGTAGCTTTGCAGTATCGTCTGAAGTCAGGGAGCCTGATTCCTCCAGCTCCATTTTGCGCTTTCAAGAATGCTTTGGCTATTCGGGGTCTTTTGTGTTCCCATACTAATGGTGACATTTTTGCTTCTAGATCTGTGAAAAATGCCAGTGGTAGTTTGATAGGGATTGCATGAAATCGGTAGCTTGCTTTGGGTAGTAGAGTCATTTTCACAATGTTGATTCTTCCTATCCAAGAATATGACATATCTCTCCATGTGTTTGTATCACCTTTAATTTCTTTCATCAGTGTCTTATAATTTTCTGCATCCAGGTCTTTTGTCTCCTTAGGTAGGCTGAGTCCTAGATATATTATGCTTTCTGTTGTAATGGTAAAGAGGAGGGTTTTCTTACGTTCACTTTCAGATGTTTCATCATTAGTATATACGAATGCCAGCGATGTCAGTACACTAATTTTGTATCATGCTCCTTTACCAAATTCATTGATTACCTCTGGTATGTTCCTGGTAGCCTCTTTAGGAATCCGTATATATAGTATCATGTCATCTGCAAACAGTGACAGCTTTACTTCTTCTTTCCAGCATTGTGTTTTGAAAGCAAACAGGTTGTCTGCCTTCAGGGTTCAACAGCTAGAGATGCTTTTTAAATAAGAGTTGGCATTTAGAGTTGTTGCCAGAATGACTTTTAGGATGGGATTTCATGAAGTGAATGCATTTCTCGTGCTAAAAAGAACATGAAATTTGGGAGACCACAGGAGTGTGTGTTTTGGACGGAATTTTCTTCCTTCAGTACAAACACGTTGCAAATAGAATCCACAGTCTCTGGAGATAGGGTCTTTAGTACTGTAATGAAGTTAAAATGAGGCCATCAGGTTTTGCCCTAATTCAGTACGATTGGTGTCCTTGGATTGGAGATGGCTATGTTTGTCTTCTTACTCTCTCTGTATATATCAATGTCCTAATTTCCATTAATATATGTAATCCCTGTTACTTTCTCCTGGCAGCCCTAGCAGATAAATGCTCCCTGCCTAATGTGGGATGAGGCTTTATCTTTTGTTCAGTCTACAAGTCTGTCAGAGAAAAGACTGCTCTTTCAAGGAAAAGCGCGATTCTGCCTGATCACCTGTTTCCTCAGTCTCCAGTCTGTCAGATTTCCCTGAATATTTTCGACTTCCCAGTCCTCACAATACGTTAAGCCAATTCAATATAATCTCTCAAGCTCAATCTCTCTCTCTAGCTCTTTTGCTCCCTTTCCTCCCCCTCCACCCCCAGGAAGGTAGTGAGTTCTCTTTCTCTGTAGAACGCAGGCTAAAACACTTGTGTTATGCCCACTAGTGGAATTATAGGGTCATAAGTTAACTACCTGTGTAATTTTTGAAGAAAACATAAGGTATTTTGCAAAATGTTTGCAATATTGTACATTCCTTTCAACAAAGTATAACATGTCCATTTTTTTCAGATTCTTTTCACGTTTTTATTTTTTTAACTTTAATTACATTCTTATTTTTAATTTTTTAAAATCAGTCATCAGTTTTAAATACCTCATTGTATAAATGTCAAACCCATCTTCCAAGTCAGCAGACAACCATCCCCAACCCACTGTGGTTTACCCCCCTTGTTGTCCATCCGTCAGCTTCTCTACATCTGTGTCTCAACTTCTGCCCTGAAAACCGGTTCATCTGTACCATTCTCTATGTTCCACATACGTGCGTTAATATACGATATTTGTTTTTCTCTTTCTCACTGAGTTCACTCTGTATGACAGTCTCTAGATCCATCCACGTCTCAACAAATGACTCAATTTCCTTCCTTTGAATGGCTGTGTAGTATTCCGTTGTATATATGTACCACAACTTCTTTATCCATTCCACAACTTCTTTATCATTCGTCTGTCGATGGGCACTTGGGTTGATTCCATGACCTGGCTATTGTAAGTAATTTTGAAATGACTATTAGGGTGCATGTGTCTTCTTCAATTACTGTTTTCTCTGGGTATATTCCCAATACTGGGATTCCGGTGTCGTATGGTAGTTATAGTCTTATTTTTTAAGGAACCTCCATAATGTTCTCGATAGTGGCCGTATCAATTTACATTTCCACCCACAGTGCAAGAGTGTTCCCTTTTCTCCACACCCTCTCCAGCATTTATTGTTTCTAGATTTTTTGATGATGGCCATTCTGACCGGTGTGAGATGATATCTCCTCGTAGTTTTGATTTGCCTTTCCGTAACGATTAATGATGAGGAGCATTCTTTCATGTGTTTGTGGGCAATCTGTCTATCTTCTGTGGGGAAATGTCTCTTTAGGTCTTCAGCCCACTTTTGGATGGCGTTTTTTTTTTGTTTTTGATATTGAGCTGCATGAGCTGCTTGTAAATTTTGGAGATGAATCCTTTGTCAGTTGCTTCCTTTGCAAATATGTTCTTCCATTTTAAGGGTGGTCTTTTCGTCTTGCGTATGGTTGCGTTGGCTGTGCAAATCTTTGAAGTTGCATTAGGTCCCGGTTGTTTATTTTTGTCTTTATTTCCATTTCTCTAGGAGGTGGTCAAAAAGGATCTTGCTGTAAGTTCTGTCATAGGGTGTTCTGCTGATGTTTTCCCCTAAGAGTTTGATAGTGCCTGTCCTTACATTTAGGTGTTTAATCCATTTTGAGTTTATTTTTGAGTATGGGGTTAGGGAGTGTTCTCATTTCATACATTTCCATGTACCTGTCCAGTTTTCCCAGCACCACTTATTGAAGAGACTGTCTTTTCCCCACTCTATATTCTTTCCTTCTTTATCAAACATAAGGTGACCATAAGTGCGTGTGTTTATCTCTGGGCATTCTATCCTGTGCCTTGGATCTATATTTCTGTTTCTGTGCCAGTACCATAATGTCTTGATTACTGTAGCTTTGCAGTATCGTCTGAAGTCAGGGAGCCTGATTCCTCCAGCTCCATTTTTCGCTTTCAAGAATGCTTTGGCTATTCGGGGTCTTTTGTGTTCCCATACTAATGGTGACATTTTTGCTTCTAGATCTGTGAAAAATGCCAGTGGTAGTTTGATAGGGATTGCATGAAATCGGTAGCTTGCTTTGGGTAGTAGAGTCATTTTCACAATGTTGATTCTTCCTATCCAAGAATATGACATATCTCTCCATGTGTTTGTATCACCTTTAATTTCTTTCATCAGTGTCTTATAATTTTCTGCATCCAGGTCTTTTGTCTCCTTAGGTAGGCTGAGTCCTAGATATATTATGCTTTCTGTTGTAATGGTAAAGAGGAGGGTTTTCTTACGTTCACTTTCAGATGTTTCATCCTTAGTATATACGAATGCCAGCGATGTCAGTACACTAATTTTGTATCATGCTCCTTTACCAAATTCATTGATTACCTCTGGTATGTTCCTGGTAGCCTCTTTAGGAATCCGTATATATAGTATCATGTCATCTGCAAACAGTGACAGCTTTACTTCTTCTTTCCAGCATTGTGTTTTGAAAGCAAACAGGTTGTCTGCCTTCAGGGTTCAACAGCTAGAGATGCTTTTTAAATAAGAGTTGGCATTTAGAGTTGTTGCCAGAATGACTTTTAGGATGGGATTTCATGAAGTGAATGCATTTCTCGTGCAAAAAAGAACATGAAATTTGGGAGACCACAGGAGTGTGTGTTTTGGACGGAATTTTCTTCCTTCAGTACAAACACGTTGCAAATAGAATCCACAGTCTCTGGAGATAGGGTCTTTAGTACTGTAATGAAGTTAAAATGAGGCCATCAGGTTTTGCCCTAATTCAGTACGATTGGTGTCCTTGGATTGGAGATGGCTATGTTTGTCTTCTTACTCTCTCTGTATATATCAATGTCCTAATTTCCATTAATATATGTAATCCCTGTTACTTTCTCCTGGCAGCCCTAGCAGATAAATGCTCCCTGCCTAATGTGGGATGAGGCTTTATCTTTTGTTCAGTCTACAAGTCTGTCAGAGAAAAGACTGCTCTTTCAAGGAAAAGCGCGATTCTGCCTGATCACCTGTTTCCTCAGTCTCCAGTCTGTCAGATTTCCCTGAATATTTTCGACTTCCCAGTCCTCACAATACGTTAAGCCAATTCAATATAATCTCTCAAGCTCAATCTCTCTCTCTAGCTCTTTTGCTCCCTTTCCTCCCCCTCCACCCCCAGGAAGGTAGTGAGTTCTCTTTCTCTGTAGAACGCAGGCTAAAACACTTGTGTTATGCCCACTAGTGGAATTATAGGGTCATAAGTTAACTACCTGTGTAATTTTTGAAGAAAACATAAGGTATTTTGCAAAATGTTTGCAATATTGTACATTCCTTTCAACAAAGTATAACATGTCCATTTTTTTCAGATTCTTTTCACGTTTTTATTTTTTTAACTTTAATTACATTCTTATTTTTAATTTTTTAAAATCAGTCATCAGTTTTAAATACCTCATTGTATAAATGTCAAACCCATCTTCCAAGTCAGCAGACAACCATCCCCAACCCACTGTGGTTTACCCCCCTTGTTGTCCATCCGTCAGCTTCTCTACATCTGTGTCTCAACTTCTGCCCTGAAAACCGGTTCATCTGTACCATTCTCTATGTTCCACATACGTGCGTTAATATACGATATTTGTTTTTCTCTTTCTCACTGAGTTCACTCTGTATGACAGTCTCTAGATCCATCCACGTCTCAACAAATGACTCAATTTCCTTCCTTTGAATGGCTGTGTAGTATTCCGTTGTATATATGTACCACAACTTCTTTATCCATTCCACAACTTCTTTATCATTCGTCTGTCGATGGGCACTTGGGTTGATTCCATGACCTGGCTATTGTAAGTAATTTTGAAATGACTATTAGGGTGCATGTGTCTTCTTCAATTACTGTTTTCTCTGGGTATATTCCCAATACTGGGATTCCGGTGTCGTATGGTAGTTATAGTCTTATTTTTTAAGGAACCTCCATAATGTTCTCGATAGTGGCCGTATCAATTTACATTTCCACCCACAGTGCAAGAGTGTTCCCTTTTCTCCACACCCTCTCCAGCATTTATTGTTTCTAGATTTTTTGATGATGGCCATTCTGACCGGTGTGAGATGATATCTCCTCGTAGTTTTGATTTGCCTTTCCGTAACGATTAATGATGAGGAGCATTCTTTCATGTGTTTGTGGGCAATCTGTCTATCTTCTGTGGGGAAATGTCTCTTTAGGTCTTCAGCCCACTTTTGGATGGCGTTTTTTTTTTGTTTTTGATATTGAGCTGCATGAGCTGCTTGTAAATTTTGGAGATGAATCCTTTGTCAGTTGCTTCCTTTGCAAATATGTTCTTCCATTTTAAGGGTGGTCTTTTCGTCTTGCGTATGGTTGCGTTGGCTGTGCAAATCTTTGAAGTTGCATTAGGTCCCGGTTGTTTATTTTTGTCTTTATTTCCATTTCTCTAGGAGGTGGTCAAAAAGGATCTTGCTGTAAGTTCTGTCATAGGGTGTTCTGCTGATGTTTTCCCCTAAGAGTTTGATAGTGCCTGTCCTTACATTTAGGTGTTTAATCCATTTTGAGTTTATTTTTGAGTATGGGGTTAGGGAGTGTTCTCATTTCATACATTTCCATGTACCTGTCCAGTTTTCCCAGCACCACTTATTGAAGAGACTGTCTTTTCCCCACTCTATATTCTTTCCTTCTTTATCAAACATAAGGTGACCATAAGTGCGTGTGTTTATCTCTGGGCATTCTATCCTGTGCCTTGGATCTATATTTCTGTTTCTGTGCCAGTACCATAATGTCTTGATTACTGTAGCTTTGCAGTATCGTCTGAAGTCAGGGAGCCTGATTCCTCCAGCTCCATTTTTCGCTTTCAAGAATGCTTTGGCTATTCGGGGTCTTTTGTGTTCCCATACTAATGGTGACATTTTTGCTTCTAGATCTGTGAAAAATGCCAGTGGTAGTTTGATAGGGATTGCATGAAATCGGTAGCTTGCTTTGGGTAGTAGAGTCATTTTCACAATGTTGATTCTTCCTATCCAAGAATATGACATATCTCTCCATGTGTTTGTATCACCTTTAATTTCTTTCATCAGTGTCTTATAATTTTCTGCATCCAGGTCTTTTGTCTCCTTAGGTAGGCTGAGTCCTAGATATATTATGCTTTCTGTTGTAATGGTAAAGAGGAGGGTTTTCTTACGTTCACTTTCAGATGTTTCATCCTTAGTATATACGAATGCCAGCGATGTCAGTACACTAATTTTGTATCATGCTCCTTTACCAAATTCATTGATTACCTCTGGTATGTTCCTGGTAGCCTCTTTAGGAATCCGTATATATAGTATCATGTCATCTGCAAACAGTGACAGCTTTACTTCTTCTTTCCAGCATTGTGTTTTGAAAGCAAACAGGTTGTCTGCCTTCAGGGTTCAACAGCTAGAGATGCTTTTTAAATAAGAGTTGGCATTTAGAGTTGTTGCCAGAATGACTTTTAGGATGGGATTTCATGAAGTGAATGCATTTCTCGTGCAAAAAAGAACATGAAATTTGGGAGACCACAGGAGTGTGTGTTTTGGACGGAATTTTCTTCCTTCAGTACAAACACGTTGCAAATAGAATCCACAGTCTCTGGAGATAGGGTCTTTAGTACTGTAATGAAGTTAAAATGAGGCCATCAGGTTTTGCCCTAATTCAGTACGATTGGTGTCCTTGGATTGGAGATGGCTATGTTTGTCTTCTTACTCTCTCTGTATATATCAATGTCCTAATTTCCATTAATATATGTAATCCCTGTTACTTTCTCCTGGCAGCCCTAGCAGATAAATGCTCCCTGCCTAATGTGGGATGAGGCTTTATCTTTTGTTCAGTCTACAAGTCTGTCAGAGAAAAGACTGCTCTTTCAAGGAAAAGCGCGATTCTGCCTGATCACCTGTTTCCTCAGTCTCCAGTCTGTCAGATTTCCCTGAATATTTTCGACTTCCCAGTCCTCACAATACGTTAAGCCAATTCAATATAATCTCTCAAGCTCAATCTCTCTCTCTAGCTCTTTTGCTCCCTTTCCTCCCCCTCCACCCCCAGGAAGGTAGTGAGTTCTCTTTCTCTGTAGAACGCAGGCTAAAACACTTGTGTTATGCCCACTAGTGGAATTATAGGGTCATAAGTTAACTACCTGTGTAATTTTTGAAGAAAACATAAGGTATTTTGCAAAATGTTTGCAATATTGTACATTCCTTTCAACAAAGTATAACATGTCCATTTTTTTCAGATTCTTTTCACGTTTTTATTTTTTTAACTTTAATTACATTCTTATTTTTAATTTTTTAAAATCAGTCATCAGTTTTAAATACCTCATTGTATAAATGTCAAACCCATCTTCCAAGTCAGCAGACAACCATCCCCAACCCACTGTGGTTTACCCCCCTTGTTGTCCATCCGTCAGCTTCTCTACATCTGTGTCTCAACTTCTGCCCTGAAAACCGGTTCATCTGTACCATTCTCTATGTTCCACATACGTGCGTTAATATACGATATTTGTTTTTCTCTTTCTCACTGAGTTCACTCTGTATGACAGTCTCTAGATCCATCCACGTCTCAACAAATGACTCAATTTCCTTCCTTTGAATGGCTGTGTAGTATTCCGTTGTATATATGTACCACAACTTCTTTATCCATTCCACAACTTCTTTATCATTCGTCTGTCGATGGGCACTTGGGTTGATTCCATGACCTGGCTATTGTAAGTAATTTTGAAATGACTATTAGGGTGCATGTGTCTTCTTCAATTACTGTTTTCTCTGGGTATATTCCCAATACTGGGATTCCGGTGTCGTATGGTAGTTATAGTCTTATTTTTTAAGGAACCTCCATAATGTTCTCGATAGTGGCCGTATCAATTTACATTTCCACCCACAGTGCAAGAGTGTTCCCTTTTCTCCACACCCTCTCCAGCATTTATTGTTTCTAGATTTTTTGATGATGGCCATTCTGACCGGTGTGAGATGATATCTCCTCGTAGTTTTGATTTGCCTTTCCGTAACGATTAATGATGAGGAGCATTCTTTCATGTGTTTGTGGGCAATCTGTCTATCTTCTGTGGGGAAATGTCTCT
Organism: Balaenoptera physalus; assembly: GCF_965194825.1. NCBI lineage: Eukaryota > Metazoa > Chordata > Mammalia > Artiodactyla > Balaenopteridae > Balaenoptera > Balaenoptera physalus. Next base: position 73,486 of record NW_028124692.1, read on the forward strand.
TTAGGTCTTCAGCCCACTTTTGGATGGCGTTTTTTTTTTGTTTTTGATATTGAGCTGCATGAGCTGCTTGTAAATTTTGGAGATGAATCCTTTGTCAGTTGCTTCCTTTGCAAATATGTTCTTCCATTTTAAGGGTGGTCTTTTCGTCTTGCGTATGGTTGCGTTGGCTGTGCAAATCTTTGAAGTTGCATTAGGTCCCGGTTGTTTATTTTTGTCTTTATTTCCATTTCTCTAGGAGGTGGTCAAAAAGGATCTTGCTGTAAGTTCTGTCATAGGGTGTTCTGCTGATGTTTTCCCCTAAGAGTTTGATAGTGCCTGTCCTTACATTTAGGTGTTTAATCCATTTTGAGTTTATTTTTGAGTATGGGGTTAGGGAGTGTTCTCATTTCATACATTTCCATGTACCTGTCCAGTTTTCCCAGCACCACTTATTGAAGAGACTGTCTTTTCCCCACTCTATATTCTTTCCTTCTTTATCAAACATAAGGTGACCATAAGTGCGTGTGTTTATCTCTGGGCATTCTATCCTGTGCCTTGGATCTATATTTCTGTTTCTGTGCCAGTACCATAATGTCTTGATTACTGTAGCTTTGCAGTATCGTCTGAAGTCAGGGAGCCTGATTCCTCCAGCTCCATTTTTCGCTTTCAAGAATGCTTTGGCTATTCGGGGTCTTTTGTGTTCCCATACTAATGGTGACATTTTTGCTTCTAGATCTGTGAAAAATGCCAGTGGTAGTTTGATAGGGATTGCATGAAATCGGTAGCTTGCTTTGGGTAGTAGAGTCATTTTCACAATGTGGATTCTTCCTATCCAAGAATATGACATATCTCTCCATGTGTTTGTATCACCTTTAATTTCTTTCATCAGTGTCTTATAATTTTCTGCATCCAGGTCTTTTGTCTCCTTAGGTAGGCTGAGTCCTAGATATATTATGCTTTCTGTTGTAATGGTAAAGAGGAGGGTTTTCTTACGTTCACTTTCAGATGTTTCATCATTAGTATATACGAATGCCAGCGATGTCAGTACACTAATTTTGTATCATGCTCCTTTACCAAATTCATTGATTACCTCTGGTATGTTCCTGGTAGCCTCTTTAGGAATCCGTATATATAGTATCATGTCATCTGCAAACAGTGACAGCTTTACTTCTTCTTTCCAGCATTGTGTTTTGAAAGCAAACAGGTTGTCTGCCTTCAGGGTTCAACAGCTAGAGATGCTTTTTAAATAAGAGTTGGCATTTAGAGTTGTTGCCAGAATGACTTTTAGGATGGGATTTCATGAAGTGAATGCATTTCTCGTGCAAAAAAGAACATGAAATTTGGGAGACCACAGGAGTGTGTGTTTTGGACGGAATTTTCTTCCTTCAGTACAAACACGTTGCAAATAGAATCCACAGTCTCTGGAGATAGGGTCTTTAGTACTGTAATGAAGTTAAAATGAGGCCATCAGGTTTTGCCCTAATTCAGTACGATTGGTGTCCTTGGATTGGAGATGGCTATGTTTGTCTTCTTACTCTCTCTGTATATATCAATGTCCTAATTTCCATTAATATATGTAATCCCTGTTACTTTCTCCTGGCAGCCCTAGCAGATAAATGCTCCCTGCCTAATGTGGGATGAGGCTTTATCTTTTGTTCAGTCTACAAGTCTGTCAGAGAAAAGACTGCTCTTTCAAGGAAAAGCGCGATTCTGCCTGATCACCTGTTTCCTCAGTCTCCAGTCTGTCAGATTTCCCTGAATATTTTCGACTTCCCAGTCCTCACAATACGTTAAGCCAATTCAATATAATCTCTCAAGCTCAATCTCTCTCTCTAGCTCTTTTGCACCCTTTCCTCCCCCTCCACCCCCAGGAAGGTAGTGAGTTCTCTTTCTCTGTAGAACGCAGGCTAAAACACTTGTGTTATGCCCACTAGTGGAATTATAGGGTCATAAGTTAACTACCTGTGTAATTTTTGAAGAAAACATAAGGTATTTTGCAAAATGTTTGCAATATTGTACATTCCTTTCAACAAAGTATAACATGTCCATTTTTTTCAGATTCTTTTCACGTTTTTATTTTTTTAACTTTAATTACATTCTTATTTTTAATTTTTTAAAATCAGTCATCAGTTTTAAATACCTCATTGTATAAATGTCAAACCCATCTTCCAAGTCAGCAGACAACCATCCCCAACCCACTGTGGTTTACCCCCCTTGTTGTCCATCCGTCAGCTTCTCTACATCTGTGTCTCAACTTCTGCCCTGAAAACCGGTTCATCTGTACCATTCTCTATGTTCCACATACGTGCGTTAATATACGATATTTGTTTTTCTCTTTCTCACTGAGTTCACTCTGTATGACAGTCTCTAGATCCATCCACGTCTCAACAAATGACTCAATTTCCTTCCTTTGAATGGCTGTGTAGTATTCCGTTGTATATATGTACCACAACTTCTTTATCCATTCCACAACTTCTTTATCATTCGTCTGTCGATGGGCACTTGGGTTGATTCCATGACCTGGCTATTGTAAGTAATTTTGAAATGACTATTAGGGTGCATGTGTCTTCTTCAATTACTGTTTTCTCTGGGTATATTCCCAATACTGGGATTCCGGTGTCGTATGGTAGTTATAGTCTTATTTTTTAAGGAACCTCCATAATGTTCTCGATAGTGGCCGTATCAATTTACATTTCCACCCACAGTGCAAGAGTGTTCCCTTTTCTCCACACCCTCTCCAGCATTTATTGTTTCTAGATTTTTTGATGATGGCCATTCTGACCGGTGTGAGATGATATCTCCTCGTAGTTTTGATTTGCCTTTCCGTAACGATTAATGATGAGGAGCATTCTTTCATGTGTTTGTGGGCAATCTGTCTATCTTCTGTGGGGAAATGTCTCTTTAGGTCTTCAGCCCACTTTTGGATGGCGTTTTTTTTTGTTTTTGATATTGAGCTGCATGAGCTGCTTGTAAATTTTGGAGATGAATCCTTTGTCAGTTGCTTCCTTTGCAAATATGTTCTTCCATTTTAAGGGTGGTCTTTTCGTCTTGCGTATGGTTGCGTTGGCTGTGCAAATCTTTGAAGTTGCATTAGGTCCCGGCTGTTTATTTTTGTCTTTATTTCCATTTCTCTAGGAGGTGGTCAAAAAGGATCTTGCTGTAAGTTCTGTCATAGGGTGTTCTGCTGATGTTTTCCCCTAAGAGTTTGATAGTGCCTGTCCTTACATTTAGGTGTTTAATCCATTTTGAGTTTATTTTTGAGTATGGGGTTAGGGAGTGTTCTCATTTCATACTTTTCCATGTACCTGTCCAGTTTTCCCAGCACCACTTATTGAAGAGACTGTCTTTTCCCCACTCTATATTCTTTCCTTCTTTATCAAACATAAGGTGACCATAAGTGCGTGTGTTTATCTCTGGACATTCTATCCTGTGCCTTGGATCTATATTTCTGTTTCTGTGCCAGTACCATAATGTCTTGATTACTGTAGCTTTGCAGTATCGTCTGAAGTCAGGGAGCCTGATTCCTCCAGCTCCATTTTTCGCTTTCAAGAATGCTTTGGCTATTCGGGGTCTTTTGTGTTCCCATACTAATGGTGACATTTTTGCTTCTAGATCTGTGAAAAATGCCAGTGGTAGTTTGATAGGGATTGCATTAAATCGGTAGCTTGCTTTGGGTAGTAGAGTCATTTTCACAATGTGGATTCTTCCTATCCAAGAATATGACATATCTCTCCATGTGTTTGTATCACCTTTAATTTCTTTCATCAGTGTCTTATAATTTTCTGCATCCAGGTCTTTTGTCTCCTTAGGTAGGCTGAGTCCTAGATATATTATGCTTTCTGTTGTAATGGTAAAGAGGAGGGTTTTCTTACGTTCACTTTCAGATGTTTCATCATTAGTATATACGAATGCCAGCGATGTCAGTACACTAATTTTGTATCATGCTCCTTTACCAAATTCATTGATTACCTCTGGTATGTTCCTGGTAGCCTCTTTAGGAATCCGTATATATAGTATCATGTCATCTGCAAACAGTGACAGCTTTACTTCTTCTTTCCAGCATTGTGTTTTGAAAGCAAACAGGTTGTCTGCCTTCAGGGTTCAACAGCTAGAGATGCTTTTTAAATAAGAGTTGGCATTTAGAGTTGTTGCCAGAATGACTTTTAGGATGGGATTTCATGAAGTGAATGCATTTCTCGTGCAAAAAAGAACATGAAATTTGGGAGACCACAGGAGTGTGTGATTTGGACGGAATTTTCTTCCTTCAGTACAAACACGTTGCAAATAGAATCCACAGTCTCTGGAGATAGGGTCTTTAGTACTGTAATGAAGTTAAAATGAGGCCATCAGGTTTTGCCCTAATTCAGTACGATTGGTGTCCTTGGATTGGAGATGGCTATGTTTGTCTTCTTACTCTCTCTGTATATATCAATGTCCTAATTTCCATTAATATATGTAATCCCTGTTACTTTCTCCTGGCAGCCCTAGCAGATAAATGCTCCCTGCCTAATGTGGGATGAGGCTTTATCTTTTGTTCAGTCTACAAGTCTGTCAGAGAAAAGACTGCTCTTTCAAGGAAAAGCGCGATTCTGCCTGATCACCTGTTTCCTCAGTCTCCAGTCTGTCAGATTTCCCTGAATATTTTCGACTTCCCAGTCCTCACAATACGTTAAGCCAATTCAATATAATCTCTCAAGCTCAATCTCTCTCTCTAGCTCTTTTGCTCCCTTTCCTCCCCCTCCACCCCCAGGAAGGTAGTGAGTTCTCTTTCTCTGTAGAACGCAGGCTAAAACACTTGTGTTATGCCCACTAGTGGAATTATAGGGTCATAAGTTAACTACCTGTGTAATTTTTGAAGAAAACATAAGGTATTTTGCAAAATGTTTGCAATATTGTACATTCCTTTCAACAAAGTATAACATGTCCATTTTTTTCAGATTCTTTTCACGTTTTTATTTTTTTAACTTTAATTACATTCTTATTTTTAATTTTTTAAAATCAGTCATCAGTTTTAAATACCTCATTGTATAAATGTCAAACCCATCTTCCAAGTCAGCAGACAACCATCCCCAACCCACTGTGGTTTACCCCCCTTGTTGTCCATCCGTCAGCTTCTCTACATCTGTGTCTCAACTTCTGCCCTGAAAACCGGTTCATCTGTACCATTCTCTATGTTCCACATACGTGCGTTAATATACGATATTTGTTTTTCTCTTTCTCACTGAGTTCACTCTGTATGACAGTCTCTAGATCCATCCACGTCTCAACAAATGACTCAATTTCCTTCCTTTGAATGGCTGTGTAGTATTCCGTTGTATATATGTACCACAACTTCTTTATCCATTCCACAACTTCTTTATCATTCGTCTGTCGATGGGCACTTGGGTTGATTCCATGACCTGGCTATTGTAAGTAATTTTGAAATGACTATTAGGGTGCATGTGTCTTCTTCAATTACTGTTTTCTCTGGGTATATTCCCAATACTGGGATTCCGGTGTCGTATGGTAGTTATAGTCTTATTTTTTAAGGAACCTCCATAATGTTCTCGATAGTGGCCGTATCAATTTACATTTCCACCCACAGTGCAAGAGTGTTCCCTTTTCTCCACACCCTCTCCAGCATTTATTGTTTCTAGATTTTTTGATGATGGCCATTCTGACCGGTGTGAGATGATATCTCCTCGTAGTTTTGATTTGCCTTTCCGTAACGATTAATGATGAGGAGCATTCTTTCATGTGTTTGTGGGCAATCTGTCTATCTTCTGTGGGGAAATGTCTCTTTAGGTCTTCAGCCCACTTTTGGATGGCGTTTTTTTTTGTTTTTGATATTGAGCTGCATGAGCTGCTTGTAAATTTTGGAGATGAATCCTTTGTCAGTTGCTTCCTTTGCAAATATGTTCTTCCATTTTAAGGGTGGTCTTTTCGTCTTGCGTATGGTTGCGTTGGCTGTGCAAATCTTTGAAGTTGCATTAGGTCCCAGCTGTTTATTTTTGTCTTTATTTCCATTTCTCTGGAGGTGGTCAAAAAGGATCTTGCTGTAAGTTCTGTCATAGGGTGTTCTGCTGATGTTTTCCCCTAAGAGTTTGATAGTGCCTGTCCTTACATTTAGGTGTTTAATCCATTTTGAGTTTATTTTTGAGTATGGGGTTAGGGAGTGTTCTCATTTCATACTTTTCCATGTACCTGTCCAGTTTTCCCAGCACCACTTATTGAAGAGACTGTCTTTTCCCCACTCTATATTCTTTCCTTCTTTATCAAACATAAGGTGACCATAAGTGCGTGTGTTTATCTCTGGGCATTCTATCCTGTGCCTTGGATCTATATTTCTGTTTCTGTGCCAGTACCATAATGTCTTGATTACTGTAGCTTTGCAGTATCGTCTGAAGTCAGGGAGCCTGATTCCTCCAGCTCCATTTTTCGCTTTCAAGAATGCTTTGGCTATTCGGGGTCTTTTGTGTTCCCATACTAATGGTGACATTTTTGCTTCTAGATCTGTGAAAAATGCCAGTGGTAGTTTGATAGGGATTGCATTAAATCGGTAGCTTGCTTTGGGTAGTAGAGTCATTTTCACAATGTGGATTCTTCCTATCCAAGAATATGACATATCTCTCCATGTGTTTGTATCACCTTTAATTTCTTTCATCAGTGTCTTATAATTTTCTGCATCCAGGTCTTTTGTCTCCTTAGGTAGGCTGAGTCCTAGATATATTATGCTTTCTGTTGTAATGGTAAAGAGGAGGGTTTTCTTACGTTCACTTTCAGATGTTTCATCATTAGTATATACGAATGCCAGCGATGTCAGTACACTAATTTTGTATCATGCTCCTTTACCAAATTCATTGATTACCTCTGGTATGTTCCTGGTAGCCTCTTTAGGAATCCGTATATATAGTATCATGTCATCTGCAAACAGTGACAGCTTTACTTCTTCTTTCCAGCATTGTGTTTTGAAAGCAAACAGGTTGTCTGCCTTCAGGGTTCAACAGCTAGAGATGCTTTTTAAATAAGAGTTGGCATTTAGAGTTGTTGCCAGAATGACTTTTAGGATGGGATTTCATGAAGTGAATGCATTTCTCGTGCAAAAAAGAACATGAAATTTGGGAGACCACAGGAGTGTGTGTTTTGGACGGAATTTTCTTCCTTCAGTACAAACACGTTGCAAATAGAATCCACAGTCTCTGGAGATAGGGTCTTTAGTACTGTAATGAAGTTAAAATGAGGCCATCAGGTTTTGCCCTAATTCAGTACGATTGGTGTCCTTGGATTGGAGATGGCTATGTTTGTCTTCTTACTCTCTCTGTATATATCAATGTCCTAATTTCCATTAATATATGTAATCCCTGTTACTTTCTCCTGGCAGCCCTAGCAGATAAATGCTCCCTGCCTAATGTGGGATGAGGCTTTATCTTTTGTTCAGTCTACAAGTCTGTCAGAGAAAAGACTGCTCTTTCAAGGAAAAGCGCGATTCTGCCTGATCACCTGTTTCCTCAGTCTCCAGTCTGTCAGATTTCCCTGAATATTTTCGACTTCCCAGTCCTCACAATACGTTAAGCCAATTCAATATAATCTCTCAAGCTCAATCTCTCTCTCTAGCTCTTTTGCTCCCTTTCCTCCCCCTCCACCCCCAGGAAGGTAGTGAGTTCTCTTTCTCTGTAGAACGCAGGCTAAAACACTTGTGTTATGCCCACTAGTGGAATTATAGGGTCATAAGTTAACTACCTGTGTAATTTTTGAAGAAAACATAAGGTATTTTGCAAAATGTTTGCAATATTGTACATTCCTTTCAACAAAGTATAACATGTCCATTTTTTTCAGATTCTTTTCACGTTTTTATTTTTTTAACTTTAATTACATTCTTATTTTTAATTTTTTAAAATCAGTCATCAGTTTTAAATACCTCATTGTATAAATGTCAAACACATCTTCCAAGTCAGCAGACAACCATCCCCAACCCACTGTGGTTTACCCCCCTTGTTGTCCATCCGTCAGCTTCTCTACATCTGTGTCTCAACTTCTGCCCTGAAAACCGGTTCATCTGTACCATTCTCTATGTTCCACATACGTGCGTTAATATACGATATTTGTTTTTCTCTTTCTCACTGAGTTCACTCTGTATGACAGTCTCTAGATCCATCCACGTCTCAACAAATGACTCAATTTCCTTCCTTTGAATGGCTGTGTAGTATTCCGTTGTATATATGTACCACAACTTCTTTATCCATTCCACAACTTCTTTATCATTCGTCTGTCGATGGGCACTTGGGTTGATTCCATGACCTGGCTATTGTAAGTAATTTTGAAATGACTATTAGGGTGCATGTGTCTTCTTCAATTACTGTTTTCTCTGGGTATATTCCCAATACTGGGATTCCGGTGTCGTATGGTAGTTATAGTCTTATTTTTTAAGGAACCTCCATAATGTTCTCGATAGTGGCCGTATCAATTTACATTTCCACCCACAGTGCAAGAGTGTTCCCTTTTCTCCACACCCTCTCCAGCATTTATTGTTTCTAGATTTTTTGATGATGGCCATTCTGACCGGTGTGAGATGATATCTCCTCGTAGTTTTGATTTGCCTTTCCGTAACGATTAATGATGAGGAGCATTCTTTCATGTGTTTGTGGGCAATCTGTCTATCTTCTGTGGGGAAATGTCTCTTTAGGTCTTCAGCCCACTTTTGGATGGCGTTTTTTTTTGTTTTTGATATTGAGCTGCATGAGCTGCTTGTAAATTTTGGAGATGAATCCTTTGTCAGTTGCTTCCTTTGCAAATATGTTCTTCCATTTTAAGGGTGGTCTTTTCGTCTTGCGTATGGTTGCGTTGGCTGTGCAAATCTTTGAAGTTGCATTAGGTCCCGGTTGTTTATTTTTGTCTTTATTTCCATTTCTCTAGGAGGTGGTCAAAAAGGATCTTGCTGTAAGTTCTGTCATAGGGTGTTCTGCTGATGTTTTCCCCTAAGAGTTTGATAGTGCCTGTCCTTACATTTAGGTGTTTAATCCATTTTGAGTTTATTTTTGAGTATGGGGTTAGGGAGTGTTCTCATTTCATACTTTTCCATGTACCTGTCCAGTTTTCCCAGCACCACTTATTGAAGAGACTGTCTTTTCCCCACTCTATATTCTTTCCTTCTTTATCAAACATAAGGTGACCATAAGTGCGTGTGTTTATCTCTGGGCATTCTATCCTGTGCCTTGGATCTATATTTCTGTTTCTGTGCCAGTACCATAATGTCTTGATTACTGTAGCTT